>NC_137522.1:415000-442500 GCF_041902795.1 Electrophorus electricus
ATATTTGAAATCATTAAGTCATAAAGAAATATTTCAATTCATTGGACTAGTAAAAAAATATCTGAAATCACAAATGTTTTTTTTTTTTTGAAGACTTCTGAGAATATGATGTGAATAGTCACGACACATCCCAGCACATTAAAGCACGCTGGACTTGTGCTTGTTCTTAACTTCTGCTTGGTACAACAGCACCATCTACTGTTTATTTTTTTCACTTCACGCTGTAGTCGAGCTTTTTTTTCCTTTTGGTAGGATGTGGAGTTTTACAATTCAAACTCTGCATATCTAAAGCTAAAGGAAAGGTGAAAATATATGTTTAAGATTTTTTAAAAGTTGGAGTTTCGTTTTGGCGTGTCAGTGCAAGTAATTCACAAGCACTGCTGTAGAAGGTGTGTGCCCTATAAATCTATAAAATGAGACACAAAATGTGTCTAATGACCAAAATGCCCCATAGCCATTGCCTTCATGTACATTTACCCTAAATTGTCTTCTGTGTTGTCCAGATCATTTTTATTGGGTTTTTTCTGCACCCCTTTAAGTGCAAGTAGCTGATCCCACAATTTTCACTCTTTGTTGTGTCTTTGGCCAAATGGACAGTTTTGCCGGTTGCCAGTTCAAACGCGTCATCTGACAAAACTCAAAATGTCCCAAAGTGTTGAAGCCATGAAAAAAGTAAATAAAATACTGAAGTATTTGCTTGTTCCATAGAGTTAATAGTTTAGGCTTTGTGTGCATAAATATCATCAGTGAAGCTAAACTCTGGGAGGTGAGACCAATATACAGCAAGAGTGTAATGTGAAAAAAACCAAACAGTTGTCTGGCAAGTCAGAAATTGAAGTTCATTGTGATAATAATGTGTTGAAGACCTCACCGATTCATAAAAAGGTACCAGGACTTACCTATTTTATTAACATTAATATATTTATAGAGGCCAGCTAGATGCAAACACAATAATAACCCCATATGCCCACTGTGAATTGACTAATGTGGGATTTTGTTTTTTAAATTAACAGCAGTTTGATGTGCGAAGCCTTATGGCTTTTAAAGCATTTGTAGAAGTGTTTTGCCAACTAACATGTCAGGAAACAATAACCTCCACAGAACCACGGGTAGCTTTTTAGACGTTTTAGAACATATCACTTATAAAGCACTCTTTTATGACTATGCTCACTTTCTTAAAAGAAGAACACATTAGAACAGATGGTGTGTCATATGATTATCACAGGTTATTTCTGAGCTGTGCATCACTAGAGGTGGAGTTCTGTGGGGACAGGTGAAAGAAACGGGGCACACTCAGTAGGGAGCACCCACATTTGCACGTGTCAAAATCACTTGGAGCAAAAGGAGAGAATAAAAGAGAAAATAGGAAAAATAATCAGGACTGAGATGTATACACCAGTGGACCTAGTTCTGCATATAGCAGGCTTCTTGTGGCATTGCTCACCATTTGAAGCACACTTATGATGGTCCCAGCGAGACAGCAAACAATACATATATATATATATATATATATATAATTATTATTATTATTATAACCGTATATTCTTATTATTATCAATATGATTATTATTATTATTATTATTATTATTATTATTATTATTACAACTACTACTTTGAGCAAAGGAATTATTAAATTGAGGGAATTACTTAATTGTCCTTTTTATTAAAAGATGTTTTTATTTTTGTTAATGTGGCAGAAGTGAAATCTTGCTTACTGTAAAAAAAAAAGCTGTCTAGTCATCATGAATTAAACGCTAACAAAGCTGGAAAAATACCAATCGGCTAAATTGGCTCTTTTAATTAGAGAGCTAAAATCCTTGATAATTAACGGTAGACATTTTTGGATATACCATATAGATATTTACACCCAAAATGTCCGTGAAATTTAAAAGTCTGCAAAATTCAGTTGAAATAGTAAATATGACAATCACAATAAAATCTATTACAACCGTGGCTAATTTCTGTTATTTACAGAGTATCGACAATATATCTTTTTAAAATTTCTCGCATCAGTCTCCTTTGGCTTTGACCATGTCAGTAAAATACACGTGACTATTATTTTGAAACCATGTTTTGTTTGCGGGGGGGGGGGTCAAGATATTACCGTGGCTAACTTCATCGGGTTAATTCGGGCTGATTCATTGTAGACCTATTGGGACGTTAGCTAGGTTAGCTACTAGCTAAGAGACTTTGAGAGGGCTGTTCACTTTATTCAGGTAAGATTTTATCTCTTGCCGCGCAAAGCTTTTTTTTTTTCCATATACACAGAAAGGTATTCTGCTTGCTTACAAAACGTTTGCTATGTTTTGTTACTTTACATCCTCATGAGTACCACAGAATGAACAGCTATCCACTAGCGTTAGCTAACCCAGCTACTACAGTAGTATTGAACTAGCTTGTCCATAATGTAAGAGGTAGCTAAGAAAGTTAGCTGGATAAGAGATAATGTTGCATATACATATAATGTTATATATGCGCAATTCCATCTTTTGTACCTGGCATGTAAGTTAGCTAATGGCTTAGACGTAGGTTAATGCTCACGATGTCTGCTGCCTGCTAGCTAACAGCTAACGCCTACATTGTATTCGTGATGAATTATTTCGGTTCTGTTCTGTCATTTTTAAGTAGCCTTCGTTGTATTCCTACGATGTAAACTAGCTCCAGACAGTATAACGTTAGTCACCGTGCTATATACATTAAACAAGCAATGGATTTCCAGACCGAGGGCTAATGCTTTGCTAGTTAGCTACTAGGTCCTGTGAATGATGTTAGAGCGGCTTGATGTGTGGTCAGATCCATTTGAATGAACGATGTGCATGTTTCTGCTTACAGATAAACAGAGATGGACCGGCTGCTGAGGCTCGGAGGAGGGATGCCTGGATTGGGACAGGTAACACCTGTAATGTCATTACCATGCAGGAGATGGAGACTCGGAGCTCCAGCAAGCCTGTATACTGTAGACTCTTTAGGGTGAGACTGAGCAGTACCTTACATCACAGCTGCAGTGGATGGACAGGGATGACGTTTGCTGTTTTGGCTGCGTGTTCCACACTGTGTATATAAAATGAAACCACTGTAAGATGAAAGTGGAGAATGGCACTTTGAGTTCATGTTGTTAATATTTGTACTGGATAACCCATATAGGAATCACTTACCTCTTTATATGTTCTCCCCAATTTAAGGAGATTTTCCAAATTAGCATGAAGTGATATGTGTAATACTGGGTTCTGAATCCTTTACAGTCCTTGAATGCTGGAGGGCTGCAGCTCATGCGCGTTACTATGAGCTGGGTATCTTCCCAGGGCTTTTTTGTCATCAGTCTTTTCTTCAGTGAGTGACATCCAGGCTCAGAGGGCTTCAGGTGGGTGACGTGGCACGTCAGGAACGTCCCACTGTAGTTGCTTTATTAGCATGTTTCATGGAAGGTCTAGAAAGGTAATGCGTTGTCCACAGCTACTTAGATCTGAGCTGGTAAGATGCTTCTGTGTACTTTAGAATTCACCTGCTTTCACTCGCAGTTCTATAATCAATAAAGACGAGACATGCCATTCCACTAGCAGTCCATATTGCACTGTATTTCTGCTCTTTTGGACTACCAAAAGTGAGTAGGCAAAATATTGTCAAAATCGTTTTTTGGCACATTGCTAAAAAATAAAAACATACTACTGATCTTAGAAAAATAAATAATAATTTGTCAAGCCATGCAAAAAATAAGATTTGGTCACATACACGTTTGGGTTATAGCAGATATCCCCAGCATTCCAGAGTGACTGGCATATTTATCAGTATGACAGGGGATCAACTCCCCTCGATATCAAACCCAGGACCTTGTCATTTCTACCTCTATGCTGTACTTCTAAAAGGTGAACCACGGGAACATCAGAGTCTTCTTTATTTCAAGTCCAACCTTTTTAAATTTGCATCCAAAACTGCAAAATGTTTAGCCGTCCAGTTATTCAAGCACGGAACAGATCAAATGATGAAAGCTGCATTTTTCCTTTTGTATAATTGTATCATTACAGTGATCATATTTCCTGTTTGTGCCTTGCTACCTAGATGATGAATTTCCTAGATTAGGGAAAATAAGATGTTAGCAACCCCCCCCCCCCCCCCCCCCCCCCCCCCAAAATGCCCTTAAGCCTATTTATGACTTTCCTATATTTTCATCCTGGACTGATCTGTCATGTAAATTCTGAAGGGTTTACAGAAAACTTTTCTCCCATTAAAATTGTGTTCTTGTAATCATTCATTAGTCAGGAAAGTTTTAGGTGTCTAATCCATTTTTGTCAGTGTGAATTCTGTAATTAAACACCTTATCTGTCACAATAACAGTTATGAAGATACAATTCCCATCCTGCATTTAATGTTAAATGTGATATGCACCTCATCTTGTGCTGAAGCAATAATAGCTGTTTTCAGGTATTTTGTATGATAGGCAGTCACACCAACATTTGGACTCTTGGGACGTGTTTGAGACAAAGGTTGTCCTCTGTGGATTACAGATTAAATGTATTTTGTTTGTTTGTTTGCTGAAGCTGTAAAGTGAGTTTGTTTGGGTTTTGTAAATACCTTCACTCTCACAAATTTGAATAACACTGTCCTACCAGTCAGGGGCACTGTTTTGGCTGGCTGTATGGTTACTGCTCTGGCTGTCAATTAATCACTTTGTAAATAATGATTGTTCGTAGGGATACATGAATACGATTTCTTTCAGATTGAGTGAGAGTTCATGTGTTTTGGTGCTTGCCAATATCATTGCAGATACTTGTACCAAAATGAGTTTCCCACTTGGTGTCAAGCAGTCAGAGGTGGAACAGTGAAGTTGTTGGCATAAATTATGGCAGTTTACATTAACACACACAATCTGCTTTGGTCCAATCACTGAACAGGAATAACAGAATTCTAACATGGACCAGGGGACGAGATGTAACCCACATTAAGAAATGTTGAAACAGTGCACCAGATAAGATGATCTATTGTTGTCACTGACGCATTGTGGTCTGTAGACGTTGCTCTGGCCTAGCTGGCATCTGTAGCAACAGCTGCTGCTGTTTGCCGTTAGCATCAGGACTCGTGCTCAATTTGAGACGTTTCATTAGGCTCCTGTATTGGCGCTGTAGTGCCTCCTCTTGAAACCTTTGTTCTCTGCTTTGCTTTGTCTGACATTTCGTACAGTCTGAGCGCAGTACCATACGCTGCACTTAAGTTATATGGTATCGGAGCTTTTTTGTGAGTACAAGTATGCATACATGAGCACAGTATCGGTCGATGACCTGATATCAGAATCCATGCAGCCGTCATCGGTAGCAAGGTTTGTAACTGTTATTACGAATGGTGGGTTCAATTCTAAACAATATGCCACATTTCAAAGCATAAAATCCAGATTCCCTGGACACTGCACGTTCTTTCTCTCTTTCTCTCTTTCTCTTTCCTTATGGCCCTGTGGTGAGGTGGTGCTCGGTAGGGAGGGAGAAATCTCCAAACTCGCTCCGACTCTGCCAATTAACACCTCCAGTAACAGGCTGCCTCCTTCGGATTCACACTGCTCCCGGCCAGCCAGTCATGTAGGGCGGAGAACAGAGGGGGAGGAGAGACTGGCAGCCATTTCTTGCTTTTTTTCTTTCCATTCCTCTCTGTGCACTTTTCTCTCCTTTGTACATGAAGCCAGAGTTGTTTGATTTTAGGAAAAATGCTCCTTGCCATCTTTGTGGCTGTTGGGTGTGGAAATGGACTGAAAGTTGCCTAATTTGAAAACTTTCCTTTTGGGTATTCCTAACACGTCCCCTTCACGCCCGGTCCCATTCTCAGAGTACGTCCTGATTGGCTGTTTGTTTTTCAAATTCACACATGTCCATATGGCCTCTTGAGTGCATTGTATGGGGCCAGGTCTGAGCCTGCCTTATACTCCCTGTAATTGGCTCCTAGTGGGTGCACGGTAATCGTCTACTCCATATAATCTTCTGTCGTTTCCCTTTGGCGGTCGTGTGTTTCTAGGTTTCGTCTCACTTTCTGTGCCGGTGTGTCGTTTGGGATTGTAACCCCCCCCACCTTTCGACATGAATGTTGATGAGCTCCTGCTGGCGGACAACGCCTCTTCAGAGTGTGAATGTTCCCCTGAACCTGCTGTGTTCTCTTTTTAAATCTGTGTGCTATTTCATTATGGTGTACCGATCACACCCCCCACCACCCCCTAATCTCCTCCAGGCGTTAAAACATGTCTGTGCATCTGAGATTGTAGGAGGGAACGGTCTGTAGTAGGCCTCGATGTGCACGTGTGTGAGGGGTCAAAGGTCATCTTCGTGATGAACCATGTTGCTGCTCCCTGTGTAATTGATAGGACCGTTAGACATTCCTCCGGCATGTGGTCGCCACG
Organism: Electrophorus electricus; assembly: GCF_041902795.1. Taxonomy (NCBI): domain Eukaryota; kingdom Metazoa; phylum Chordata; class Actinopteri; order Gymnotiformes; family Gymnotidae; genus Electrophorus; species Electrophorus electricus. The sequence goes on from NC_137522.1 coordinate 421,374, forward strand.
CTCACTTTCGCAAGTCATTAGCAGGTGTCGTTAAGGAGCCTTGTTAATTAATACTAGTTTCAGTGTGTCTGGGGTTGGGGCATGATTCATTTTTGCAGTGTTAAACATGTTTTCTTGGGGAGAAAGGCTGAACATTTCTGGAGTGTTAAGTGTTACTTGGTGACCACGCGAGGCGCAGCCCAGCCCTTCAGTAATGAGAGCTCTCTTTTGGCCCTGTTTAACCCTACTGCAGGATAGCATGTGTTGACCACACACAGCGTAGGAGGGAGGCCAGCTATGGCTCATACTACAGACCCAGAGGCGTCTTTCCGCCTGTCTGTTAATGTGCCTGTTCACCCATGCGTTGCCTCGTCGTACTGTATCTCCCCACCAGTGACCGTTGGTGTTGTGTGTTTGACGCAGGGTCCTCCCACTGATGCCCCTGCTGTGGACACAGCTGAACAAGTGTACATCTCATCTCTTGCCCTGCTTAAGGTGATGAAACACACACACACGCGCACACACACACACTCACTCTCCTTGAGCTTGTTACTCATAAGAACTTGCAAGTGCACTGGACATAACTGTTTCGTGTTGGCCATGATTCCAGAAAGATTGCTGATGCTTTACATTGTGGCATGTGAAAACGGTGTGCCTTTTTCTTACATGGTTTGGAAAAGCTTTGGTGTTCGGCCGCGTGTTCAGGTATGTGGCTCGTTCTTCTTCCCCCCTGTCTGGTGCAGATGCTGAAGCATGGGCGTGCGGGTGTACCCATGGAGGTCATGGGTCTAATGCTGGGAGAGTTTGTGGACGACTACACCGTGCGTGTCATCGACGTGTTCGCCATGCCACAGTCCGGAACAGTGAGTCCTGCTGAAGAGTCGCCCCGCACCTTTAGGCATAACTCTAGCAGAAGAAAACCACAGCATTCTTTAACTTTTTATGCTGGTTTTTTTTTCCCCTTTGGTTTGTTGTCATTGTTTACATAAGGTAGCGAGATTAATGAGACATTGTTGTCATGCCAACTTTGGCAGTGTATCTGCTTGGCTGATGAGATGTTGATTCTGTTGACAGGGTGTGAGTGTGGAGGCAGTGGATCCTGTTTTTCAAGCAAAGATGTTGGATATGTTGAAGCAGACTGGAAGGTGAGACCTGGGAATTCAGCTACATACAACTAACACCACCTGTAGTAGTGTCCACTATACGAGGACGGAGATGACCGTGTGTGTGTGTGTGTGTGTGTGTGTGTGGCAGGCCAGAGATGGTGGTGGGCTGGTACCACAGTCACCCCGGCTTTGGCTGCTGGCTGTCAGGAGTGGACATCAACACGCAGCAGAGCTTTGAGGCTCTGTCTGAGAGGGCCGTTGCAGTGGTGGTCGACCCCATTCAGAGCGTGAAGGGAAAGGTGATCGCAGGCTGGACACTCTGTTTCCTTTTACTACATGAATGGTTATGAGGGGGCGGGAATCGGATTTACACAGTTTATTCTTCTTTTTTAAAAATCCCTAACATATCGATCGGCCCGGACGTGCTTGAGATATGAGGGCCACATGGCATGTAGCATCGGGACATGCAAATCATGGTGAAATTATTCATACATCAGAATAGGCTGTAAAATGTGTAAATCAAACCAGTAACACCAGGATCATGATGGCTACTGCTAGTTTTTTGATATGTGAACTAGTTTCATAGATAAGGGTGTATCATTCCAGAAACCACACAGGCAAGTCTGGTTGGCTTCACTCAGTGTGGTGATGCGTGTTAGATTTTCACATGAATAATCTTTTTCTACTTCTTTTAAGATGAGTGTTAAATTGGTGTAGATTTGCTTCCCCTCATCCTGTTCCTTTTAAAATACAGTTTAAGCTGCATTATACCTTTATATATTCACTCACCACACATTTTCAGATACTGTCCACAGACACTCTAAATAAGGCCTGCTCTGATAGGACCGCACACTCCTGCACACTCCTGCTGTGATAGGACCGCACACTCCTATTTTCTGCCCATCCTACTCCGTTCCTCACTCTTTTTTTTTTTTTTTTCTTTCTCTTCATTAGCTCTCCATCACGCACACAAGGACACACTGTCTCGCTTGCTGGTTGTGTGTGTGTGTGAGAGATTTCCTGGCTTCATGACGCGGTTCTATTAGCACCTTCTCTGAGCTGTGCAGGGAAGTGTGAGGCAATTCCAAGTCTCCGTCTCCACTGTGGGGGTTGGATGGGAAACCAAACGGGGTATTCTGCTTGAGCTGCATTGCGGGGAGGAAGAGCGCAGGTGTCCACCAGCCTGGGGGTGCACTTTTACACGCCATGTTGTAGATATTGTTTTCTACCATTTGTCATTTCAATGGAAACATAATTCTACTTCACTCAGCACACTGCAAGGTCCAGAAGTCTTGGACAGTGCGAGACGTTTTATTTATTTATTGCTGAATTAAGTTGAACCTCATTACCAACTAAAATACGTTTAGTATTTGAGCATCTTATAGTGTGTGTGAGTGCGTGTGTTATTTGAAGCTGTGTAATGCACTTTAAAATACGTGTGCGTTTACACCATCAGAGCCTGGCTGTGTCGTGGGAGCGGGGCATGATAATAGCGTGATTCTAGAAAAATTGCAGGGCTGGCGGTACGTACCGTGGAGAATTCAGCCTCACGCATGCAACTGCTTGGCTGCAGCCACCAAGCTCGGCGGCGGCATGGCAGTCAGAGCAGGCCAGAGCAGCTCAGCCTCCTGCTCTGCTTTGAGCGGTCGTGCTCGCGGAGAACGCAAAACTCTGCTGGATTTTGCAGAACTTCGCTAACGAGTCTCCTGGGTGTGGAGGCGCTGTTTTGTGCTTGCACATCCAGTAATGAGCTCCAGCCATGTTCTCTGTTTATGCTTTTGTTTTTTTTGTCTGTTGCCTGACCACTAGCTCTGATGCATCATTGACGAAATTGCTTCTTACTTTAATGGTTAATTAGCCCGGGCACCATATAAGTGAGATGTTAAAGATCATATAAGGTCAGAGACAGACATACGGTTCTGTGGTTGTCCCAGGACTGACTCTACTTCTTCTGTGTTGTGGGAGTGGTCTTATAAAATCCAGGACCAGGAACATGAGCACCTAGCTTTACCCAGCAATCCTGGATTTAATTTAAATATTGATAAGAAATCTCCAAAGATAATGGGGGGGTGTGTGTGTGTGTGTGTGTGTGTGTGTGTGTGTGTGTGTGTGTGTGTGTGTGTGTGTGTCGTCAGCAAGAGCCTTTTCCCAGTCACCTTCTCTGTTTTGTTAGCTCATCCACATGGTAGCACGCGCTCTAACAAGGGTAGCTCCAATACATTTTACAGTCTCTACATTGCCAAGAGCAAATTGTACAGATTGCTATGCAGATCCTGGAAAGTGTGGGGTTTTTCATTTCTTTTATTACCAGCCGTTGACATCAAAAACACACTTTCCCACAACTAATTTGTTCAGCTACATTTTGCGTAGTGGAATGATGAAAACAGAGGACAGGCTACAGCGTAAACACACAAGTGTGTGTGGGAGTTCTGGAGCCTTGGAAAACAGCCGAAGGATACGGTAGAGGAGAGAACATGTGACATTTCTATCAATTCGTCCTTGTTGTGATGGTGGGTGTGTAAGTGTCTCTCTCTAGTACCAGTGGCCTGGAGGTGTATCCATGAACGAGAAGCTTAAATTATCTTGGCTGGACAGCCCATGAGTCTCCGCACAGCCTGCCAGTCTCCACACAGCCCAGGCTGCACCATGGAACCTCGCCAAGATGCAAATGAGCTGCCAATTGGCTATTTTGCTTCCACACCCCTGACATGAACTATGTATGAAAAAGGGCAACGAGTCCTGTGTGGTTTATCCAGTACACATGGAAATGGCCTTAAATGTGTGTGTGTTCCTGGAGCACGTGTGGTAGAACAGGTAGTGATAGTAACACCAGGTCATGGGTTCAGTTCTCAGGGAGCACAGGTACTAGCATCCTGATGAATATTTATGAGTTGCTTTGGATAACAGTGTCCGCAAAATGCTGTAAACGGAGTATAGAAACCAAAGAACAATGATGGTCAGTGTCTCTTTATTATTAAACCACAGCATGTATTGACTTGCGGTTTATTTGTTTCTTTTCCAGCTAATTGTTGTTGTATTCCTAATTAGATAATGAATTTCCCTCCAGCCACAGCTTGGAGAGTTTGAGTACAATCCTATAAAAACAGTTTGATTACTGCAGTTTGAAGACTTGCCAAATGTACAGTTATGTTTACGGCATTTGGCAGACACACTCATCCAGAGTGCTTTACAAACGTGCTTAGCTGTCTACTTGGAGAAGTGTCCTTCGCCATTATAGATGGGTTAGAGCCCAAAATACTCTTAAACTGAGCTACTGCCAGAAACGAGAGTCAGCGCTGAAACCTATACTGAGAGAAGTGATCAAATATACAGGGCTATTAAATACAAGACAGTTTGTGAGCTATTAGACCGATTAGCGTTCAGCTGGGTGCTGGAACAGGAAAGAGTCTTGATTCTTATTTTCCATGAATGTTGAAGGATGGTGGGTCAGGCTTGTGCCTGTAGCTCTAGGAGATCCAGGTACAGATCATGTTTTCATCACTGACCTACTTCATCTTGTCCCTAGTGTGCAGTTATGAGTGGTATTGAATTTTTATCTTAATTGCTGTGGCACCCTTGACTAAGGGGAGATGTTTGTGTTGATTTGTTGATCCAAAGTGACATTGGATAAGCAACTCGAGTCCTTGCCTGTCATATTGTGGATTGCAGTAACTCACTCTTTCTGTTGAATGCTCTGCCACTTTCTGCTTTCTTTTCTCTCTGCGTTTTCCCTAGATCGTAATTTCTCTCATCCATTTCTTCCCTCGTACGCATATCACTGCACCCTCGGTCTTTATTCGCTCTTCACACAGTTCACCTCTCTGTGCGTTTCTGCCTATCCGTGCAGGCACTGTCAGTAATCTCCTTCTAGCTGCGCACAGACAGCATGTCACTGAATGTCTGCGAACGTCCCACTTTCCTCCGTCGGCCCTGCGCACACGTGCGTTCGCCCTGCGTGTCCTGCGTGTGCATGGTGTTGATGTGACATGATCCCTCAGCAAACAAGCTCACCTGCGGTCTCTACCTTCTTTCCTTTCTTAGGAGTCTACTGCTCTGCATATGTTCAGGATTAAATTCACAGATCATTTACTGGTCAGATTTACTTGTTAGTCCCAGTTTCCTGAACAACACGGATTTCGTTTTAGATGAATGATGACTTATAGTGGGGTAGAGTGCGTGCGCGTGCTGTGTGTATCCACATAGTTTGTTGTATTGTGTGACCTGGGTGTGCCTTTTTCCTTCCAGGTTGTGATTGATGCCTTCAGACTGATCAATGCTAACATGATGGTGTTGGGGCATGAACCACGACAGACCACGTCTAACCTGGGACATCTGAACAAGCCCTCCATCCAGGCATGAGTGATGCACATGCAGCTGCCCCTTCTGGATTTTTAAGAAATCTTTTATGCACCAAATATTTATTTTGCACATAAAACATGAGAATTGAGCCTTTATTTATTATTAAGTAATTGATTTGTTTTGTATTAAAATCTGTCTTGTAAATGCCACGTGTTTTCCTGTTTTGTAATACTTTTTTATTCCTGCAGGCGTTGATCCATGGCCTGAACAGACATTACTACTCCATTACTATCAACTATAGGAAGAATGAGCTCGAACAAAAGGTTTTTAACTCCATTACCCTTAAACCTCGGTAGTTTTTAAGTTAAAAAGGCAATTTTCTCTGTTCAGACTATTGATGATGGCATTTCTTATCACATTGCTCGTGCACGTGTCTTCCAGATGCTCTTAAATCTCCATAAGAAGAGTTGGATGGAGGGCCTGACCTTGCAGGACTACAGTGAACACTGCAAGCTTAATGAGACCATCGTAAAGGAGATGCTCGAACTGGCCAAGAACTACAACAAGGTGGGTGAGCAGGAGCGAGTGGTTCTGCTGTACTGGCCTCTAAGTGAGAGGATGAGAGAATGCGATCTCTCGAACCCTGAGCTGCGATGGAGTTTGGGTCTTCCCACGTCTGACACAGTCAAAATTTGATCTGTTCAGTAATTTAATCACATATGAAAGTGTCTCAGTTCACACTGCCACAGTGATAACACATCTGTTTAACATATGAAGAAAAAAGATTGGATCCGGGCCACTTTTACTGCATGTGTAAATGTAGCTTTAGTTACTTATACACAGGCCAAATACACGAGTTAAAAACTAATAAATGGATCATAAACAATGATATATTAGATGGGTCGTCCCCCCCCCCCCCAATACGCCACTTGGAATAATGTTCCTTTTCTTACAGGGGAGTTACAAATGTAATTTTACATTATGCTACTCTTATCAATAATTTAATGCCTTCATTTTGGACAAGGTTTGGTGGTAATATTTATTTAGCTTTTTCTGGATTTACTGAGCCCTTTATTCACTTCTTTGTCATCCTAGTAATTGTTGTTGTGGTTTTTTTTGTTGTTGTTTTGTCTCCTCAGGCAGTAGAAGAAGAAGACAAAATGACTCCTGAACAGCTGGCCATTAAGAATGTTGGAAAACAGGTGATAAGAACTTTCCAGCTTTTGACTTAGTAGACATTTATTATTTACATCTATTAAAACTATTGTTCCAGCTCTAATTTGTCTAATTTCAGATATTACAGGGTTAGTGAAATATTTTTGCCTCTGAAAGGTGTTGTTTGAAAATAAAACTAAAGAAATATTACATCTGAGCATTGGATAATTTCTGAGCAGAATTTTAAGTGTGATCTCACTCTTTCTCCCTCTCTTTCTCTGTGTGCAGGATCCCAAAAGGCATTTGGAAGAGCATGTGGATGTACTGATGACGTCCAACATTGTGCAGTGCCTCGCCGCGATGTTAGATACGGTTGTGTTCCAGTAATAGCTTTCGCTGTGCATAAATGTTCCTATTCAGCATCTGTTTTGTGTTTTTAAGAAATAAATCTATATAAAAAACAATTTGTGTGTGTGTATTTGTGCATTATTATTTTAATCTTTTTCTAGCGATCCTCAATATATTCAAGCATACAAATCTGATTTTAACTAATTTTTTATAGAAATGCTGAATATATACCAGTCATTTAAATTCCCACCGGGAACATCAATGACTTGCTTCTTGCATGTTCTATGTATTTGGTGTAGGAAAGAGTTTAGTTAAATACGCAGATCGCCTACTAGATTATAGGCTGTACAGTTGGGATTGTAAAAGCGTTTGAGGTGTGCTTGTGGAATACACTAGCTGTCGAGTGTAGTTACAAATTAAATATTAATTCACGAGAACAGAAAACATGACTGCAAAGGTCGTGGAGATTTCACGCATTAGCACATTTCGAGGGTGTAAAGTTAAATTCCTTTTCAATATTAAACTCGCATAATGGAGCAAATTTTTTTTCTGAAGCCATTTCAAGATACATAATATAAATTCCATTTTCTTAAGATATTGAATAACACTCGAATCCGTTTTATGATACCACTTAAAAAAGTGATAAATTACTTGGTCCCTTTCCCTTCATTTGCAACGAATTGTGATTGTGCTGGGACTTGTTTTTTTTCTTTGTTATTTATATATCCGCTTAAAAAGTATATCATTCTTTTTAGCAAATACTTAAGTGGAATATTTCGCTTAATTTTTCAAACACCGTGCCTGGGTAATTTTGAAATCATCTCATTGGCGCTTCTTGGTGCGTTTACATGCTCCTAATTGGGATACAGAGCGACGTCAAATGTCTATAATAAGCGCATCGGAGCGCGGTTAGGACAACCTGGCTGAGCAGAAGGCGCATGCACTGGCACTGCATTATGCGCGAGCTTTAATCTCCGAAACTTTGGCCCGTCGAAACGCTCGTTTGGAGCGAGAGATGCACCTGCACGCGCTCGCCAACAACGTGGACACCGACTTCGCAAACGTCGACGCGTCGCTGCTGGTCACCGGGGACCAGCCCAGTCCAGCCTCCAGGGCCACCCCGGGGAGCGAGGCGACTCTGAAAAAACTCTCCACCGGCATGACTAATCTCTCACACGTCCTCGCTGGCTGCAGGGAAGAAGACACGGGCGCGCTCTCTCCGTCGCGGGACCCCGTTTTCGATGGAAGTGACGCGAGCGCGTGTTACTTGTCCGAGCCAAGCCGAACGCGAGCTGCCCCTGCCTCGTCCGAGAGCATGTTCTCTTACGCGGGCCAGCACGGCCCGGCGCTCCCAGCGTTCTCCATAGCAAGTCCAAGCCACTTTATGACACATCATCCGGTCATTGCTACCGGGCCGTACAGCGCTCTTCTGTCCAGCGCGCCCAGACAGGGCTATCCCAGCGCGAGTTACCCTTACACGCAGCCGTACGGACACGCGTACCCGCTCTCCTCGGCGCAAACGGGGCTGGCGCCCGGGAAAGCGCAGGTGTATCTCTGTAACCGGCCACTTTGGCTCAAATTTCACCGGCACCAAACGGAGATGATTATCACCAAACAAGGGCGGTAAGGCTGGCCAGTTCCTTTAGCGATGCCCATTAGTTTGGAATTGATTGATTTTAAAATATAAACGTTGTTTCACTAATTAATAATTTCTGCATCATTTATATATATATATATATATATATATATATATATATATATATATATATATATATATATATATATATATATATATATATATATATATGCATTTAGTAATATTATTTAACAATAATGATTGCTACTCAGTGAATGGAATGAAATAAAATATCTGCAATGAATTCTGGTTTTCATGTTTTACTTTCTTGTAGACGGATGTTTCCGTTTTTAAGTTTCAATATTTCTGGACTCCAGCCTTCGTCTCATTATAATGTTTTTGTGGACGTTATTGTGGCGGACCCAAACCACTGGCGGTTCCAAGGGGGGAAGTGGGTTCCGTGCGGCAAAGCGGACACTAATGTTACGGGTAACAACAATTAACATTAATGGAGTTCCGATTTGAAGTACCTAAATTGGTTTTCTGTTTCCCTTTTCACTATGAACCTTTGGTGTAAACGATATTAGTTTCGAATAAAATGCCTTTTGTTTAGGAAACAGAGTGTACATGCACCCAGATTCGCCCAACACCGGTGCGCACTGGATGCGTCAGGAGATTTCATTTGGTAAACTGAAGTTAACGAACAACAAAGGGGCTTCAAACAACACTGGGCAGGTAAATCCGCGTCAAATTACAAATTATTTTCATCTCATTTAATTGTATTTTATTTCTCTTAATTTAAAATCAAATTAATTTTAACATAGCTTATCTGCTTAATAGTCTCAGAACTAAAAAGTGAGTCGCTGTAGGCCTGTGCAATGCAAAATAAAATAACTCCTGTAGTTTTATTTGCTTAAGTGTCGTTAAGCCTCGCAGAAAATTTCGGCAGTATCGGACAACCTTTTGGCATGCAAAGATCGGGTAATTAAGGCTTGGTGCGGTTTCCAGCCTCATAACGAGATAGCTGTCGACCGTTGGCGCCTTGTCAAGTTTTTTGTAAGTGCTGAAAAAATGCATGATGGACTTCTCAACAGTTCTGGTTATTTTTTGTCCGTCAAGATGGTGGTTCTTCAGTCGTTGCATAAGTACCAGCCGCGAGTGCATTTGGTCGAGGTGAGCGAGGATGGCACAGAAGACTCGAGTCAGTCCGAGCGAGTTCCGACTTTCACGTTTCCTGAAACGCAGTTCATAGCTGTCACTGCTTACCAGAACACAGACGTAAGAAACTGGTGCATGAGGATAACGGATCTCGGTACTGTAAGACAGCTGTGAGAACAGTTACCCACGTCTTACTAGCCTTTGTCTGTTTCTAAATGATTTTAGATCACCCAGCTGAAAATCGACCATAATCCATTTGCTAAAGGATTTCGTGATAATTATGACACGTGAGTATAATAAGCTTCTTAAGGTCTGAAATGGCTTTGTTCCGTTTTTTTTATTTTTGTATAAGAAAAAAAATTAATCGGTGGCCATTTTCGTTATCTTGTGATTTTTAATGATTTGCATCTGTCTACAAAAATTATGCCCACTATTAATTCGAAAAACTCCGAAAAATCTTCTCACAGCATTTATGTTTTTGCTTGTCTGTTTTATCATTTTTGATTTTGAGAAGAAAATTGAGGGAAAACATTTTAAACATTCTGAGAGAACATTAAGAGAACAAAATGCATTTTAGTGAGTATAATTCTTTACGGTAATATGTATTACATACACAAATAATTATGTTTATTTCTTTATTTTCACATTTCAAGTATGTCACATATAGGCTATTTAAGTTTTATTAGCCTACAACAAATTAAGTAATAGATTATATTATCTTATTTTTTTTTAAAATATGCTTTCTATACCACTGCTAGTTTGTTTGCCTTTTCAAGCTCTTTTTGTATTTTTGTAGAGTTTACACTGGTTGTGACAGTGACCGACTGACTCCGTCGCCTGCTGACTCCCCGCGGTCTCACTTAATACCCAGATACGCCATGGCAGCCTCTCTGTTCCAGGATCAGTTTGTCACCAATTACCCCAAACCCTGCTTCTCCAGCTCTGGACCAGGCCCGGGAGCCGAGCGAGCTCTTCCGTTCAGCAGCAGCATGGTGACCTCGCAGCACGCCGAGGAGAGCGCTGCTTCCTCCGCTCAGAGATGCTTAGTCAACAGGCTGGACTTCCCTGCGCCGTATGACGCAGCGGGCGCCACCGACTTCACCGGCAACGCCGCGCTGCTCTCCTACACCAGCACCGGAGGGAAAGGGCTCCCTCTGCCCGGTACCGGTTATTACACTCATCAGGCGGGATGGGAGTGCCAAAGTGCGCCGCAGTACTGCAGCAAATCCGTCACGGGTCTCCCAGCGTGGCTCTCCGAGACTGGCTTCGATGGAGGCGCAGAGAAGGACGCGAACGCTTTGGGGATCCCGGAAAATCCCAAAGACAAGGACCCGGCGGACGGCAGCTGGGAGGACACACCGTCGTCTATTAAGTCCATCGATTCAAGCGACTCTGGGATTTTTGAGCAGGTAAAACGGAAAAGGATGTCGCCTCCCGTGACCCCTGCTTCAGAGGTGCCCTCTCCCCTAAAGACGGACCTACTGACCCCAAACGAGGGCGAGAGGTGCGGGGTCAGGAATGGGAACTATTTTAGCTTTTATTCTCAAAGTTAAGGGAAGATATATTGACTGGAGTTGTTTTTCCTTTTTTATTCTTCTTCATTTTTGTAATGTCAGAGAGATTTACCGTGACACTATAAGGGCAAATTTATTATCCTATTTGATATTGAAACATGTAGGAGTTTTGGCATGCTTTTGTGGAGAACGTAAGTCGAATCATTAAGGAAAATGTTGACCTGCTTAAATAAATGTAATATTAAATTTAATTAATTAATTTGAATGTAATTTGAATTTCGAGAGATAAAAGGACGTTTAGACAAAAGTAGTCACATGTTAAATAACTTAAAAACTAACAAAATGTTTTATCTTGAGTAGCCTACTTAGAAATCTTAATGGACGTGATTAAATTCTTATTCAACAGTCTACTATACCAAAACGTCTTATATAAAGTTGTGAATTCCTCGTATTGTCATAATTTATTTGGCACAACAATTTGTTCAGAAAACAACTTTAAAGCCCAATCAGACTGACTATGTTGTACGGAATACGCAGTGCCACAGTTCTCCAAATAAGTGGTTGTTGAAAATTGGTTTTCTGAATTGTGAATTTTTGAGTGTGCTTTATCGTGAATTAAAAAACAACCATAAATGTTCAATCTATGTAATTGTTGAAGTATGGCTGGTTTCAAGTATGAGCATTGTTAACGCATCTTACCACTGTCATGCAAATCTGAATAATGTTACGAGTAGACTGACCTCGGTGTTAAAATAGCTCTACTTGAGCGCCATCTAGTGGCACTCTGCAGCTCTGCTCATAGGATACAAGGATATATAATCACACACATCGGCATACCTACAAAACTGTTTCGGACACTCTGTGGAACAACTTTACTTTTCGTGAAAACTTAAATGACTATCCACACGTCTTTTAAGCCAATCCAGGGATCGGCTCTACTAAAGCATTTAATTATCTGAACGTTGACTCTCCAGTAGCCTGTCTCGTCCACATTTTATCATGCTTAAAGGCTTTGGAAGACTTTAGGGCTGGGAAAGTTCTGCAAGAGCAAGGGAAGAAAGACTAGTAGCGATATCCTCGAGATAACCGAATATGATATAGTCTGTTTCCAGTTCTGGTAACTCGTTTCCACGTATTAATGGTTACAGGTCCCTGCACTAAAGACAGCGACCACAGGATGGCGCTAGTACCTTTGCTTTGATGCTTAAAGCGGCACAGTGAGTGTGTATAGAGGACTATAGTGACTTATTCACTAGGCAAGAAAGACCGTGTCAGGCATTTAAAATAGTGCCCATAGAGATGAGCACGAATCACATTCCATCAGCGTGAACACCCAGTTTTTCATATCTTAAAAGTGTAACAATAACGCATTTTCTCTCGTGTAACAAAGGAAATGTTTTATTCTTTTTTCTTTTGTTTGACGTTTTTTTAAATTCTTTTTTTTTTTTTTTTATAAAGGATTGTTGCAAACGTTTTACAGGTCTGTTAACGTATGCAGTGTGCACGAACATCTATTTTATTAGCCCAGTGCAGTAAAGTTTTATCAAATCTCTGTCGCACATATTGGTGCTTCAACGTTTTCGCATGTTGTTCACTCACGTGCTACCCGAGCTGCGTCACGAGAACGCCAATTATACGCGAAAGGAGCTCGGGTGCGCGAGGGACGGGGGGAATCAGCGAGGGTCGCCGACCGTCCCGCGCTTGCCAGTGTGGATGCTCACCTGCGTGAACACATCGTTCACCGCACACGCCCAAACGCTCCGTGGAGACGCGCAGCACGGGAATGGACATCACGGACCGAGCAGCGCAAGCGGAGCCCCTGCTGCCCACGGTAAGCGCGCGCTCGTGGCAGCACTATCGTAAGCCCTCACGCACCTCGAACAAAAGAACATGTTTCAGTGATGCATGTCAGCGTTGCTGTTGGCTGCATGGAGGCTCTGCAGTACGCAGCGCGCGTCCCAGTGTCACGCTCTTCCGCACGAGCCTGCTCCGCGTTGGTTTGCTCGTGTTTATTGTAGCGTTTATTAGGAAGGCGCAGTCGTGTAACACGCGCACCGGCCATATGAAGCCAAGCGTCCGGAATAAATGGAAACCTGGCATCATCTTGCACGCGGTAAGGACTCGCGTAGTCTTCCTCTGATGAAAACCAGATAACCTTCTTATATTTGTGAGTCTCTGTCTCTGTCAAGTGAAAGCTAAAAGTGTTGTATTATAACGGAATAACTCAACACAAGCTCACCACTCCCACTTCTGCCTGACTGTGAAACATATAAAAGCCACAGCTCGATATAATACCAGGCTCTGTGTCACCACACGTGCATAAACTGCCTGTCAGGCCGCAGGAACACAGCAGGAGCACACGGTCCGCTGTCAGAGCTCTACATCCGATGACCACAGAGCACCTGCAAGCACAGACGAGATTAGAGATGACGGGAAAGGGCAGCCATTTTATTCCAGGCAGTGCATGTAGAGAGAGAGAGAGAGAGAGAGAGAGAGAGAGAGAGAGACAGATGGTCTGTCCACTGTGTCCACTGCCAGCTTGTTGGAAGTGAAGTCATGGAGTTCTTGGATCCACCCCGAGCTCTGTCCCTGGAGCAGGCATGCACGCACCAACGGCCCACCGTTCTGCGATTCCAAGGGCCAGCAGGCACTCAGTTGTCTCTCTTATGAAGGGTGACGCCACCTATTTGTTTCTCCAGTCAGTGTGGTGAGAAGCAAAGGGTCAGTTTAGATCTCTGGGATTCAATTAGCTGATCATGGGATAGATGCCATTATGTCATTAAATAATTCACACCGTGTGTACAATTCTACAGGAGACTTTCTCCAGAAATGCTGAGTTGTCATTTCTATACTGAATTGATGATGAGTGAATTTGATATATATTTAGGTACATGTCGGCATTTACAGGGTGAAGTGATTCTGTACAGCGTTCAAAATACTAGCAGCCATTCCAAACCCACTGAGTGACAGACAATATTTAGTGTTGGGAGGGGGACTTTTAATTTCCTCTCCACATCCTGTAGGGGGCAGTGTTTTGGATGGAGAAAACCAGGCTTGCAGGTTTAAAACAGAGGAAAGGGTTTGTGTATGAAGCATAAAGACTGAGATGTGATGTGTACCATATCAGGGGAGCCAGGGGAGGTCCAAATTTGAAGTGTGTCTTTGTTTGAATGTGTGTTTTAATATCCCACGTGTGTGCTTGCTCTGGCGCAGTGAGTGTTGTGGGCTAGTGAGGGTCATTCATGCCCTTGTCCTGCAGTTCTGTCTGACCTTAGAAGCTGCCTGTCGCGTCCCTGTGATTGGCAGGAACTCTCCGCGTGGGATCAACTACTGCCACTGTTCTAAATGCCAGAGGGCTGTTCCTTACCGTCCAGACTCGCTGTCTGTGGCCTGAATGGTGATGTGATGCGTGTGTTTGCACACTCGCGTGTGCTTGTGGGAAGTGAGGCAGTTATGAGTGACTCGTAGGTATAGTATGAATCATTTTGTTCAATCTGAACCCTAATCAGTTTTGACCTCATATAGTTTTCTGACCGAGAGTTTTACTATTTTGTTTGCTTTCAACTTCCCTTGGTGCCACCTGGCTCGGATTATAGACGCAACACCCAGTTTGTCGAGATGTCCTGAAAGTTTAAAGTCTCTCATATGCTAAAGCTCCAAGCAGAGCTATTTCTGGGACCTTTTAATAGCTGTCAGATATTTGAACATTTGCACGTGCTTTTGAGGTGTATGGATAGTCTGATTGTCTTCCCTTTGTGTCCTTTCACAGGTCCAGAGCCCTGGGAGCAGTGAAGGGGTGAGTTGGAATACAGACCATATCTATGTCATGCACTGGCGCATGCACTGTGGAACGGGCTCGTTTGATTGGCTCTGCTGTATCGTATGTGTGCTCATTGGCTGCTCTTTATGCGAACTGCAATGTCATTGCAAAGAGGTCAATGGTTTTGCCCGGACACTGCTGGAGACAGATAATGTAAACTCTTCCCCTGCTGGAATCTTAGTGTCTGAGTGCCTCGAAAGGACTAGATGTAGCTAACGGAGACAGTCAGAGGGGCAGAGTGATAAGAGTCTAGTGGGGGGTGGGGCAATCCATTGAGAAGAAATAGCCTATGTGAAATATTGCCCTGAGGAGGAGGAGGAGGTTCTGCTTCCTTTTTCAGAGAGAGGAGGTAGGGGTGGGGGGTTGGGAATCTGGACAGTTGGAATGATGAGAAGGTTGTGGTTTTGGTGAATGGTGGAGCTGGACTGGGGCCAGTATGAACAGATGGGCACACACGAGGAGATGGGCTGCTCTTGTAGTCTTGCTGATCTGAGATCTGTGTGGAGGGTTTGCGCTTTTCTTTGTCATATTTCTGTCCCGGTTCTGGCTCAGTTCATCTTGCACATCATTCTTTGAAACAGTCAGGTCTGGCTTAGCAGATATTTTGTGCATCCTCAAGAAATGTCAAGACTTGGGCTTGCGTGAGTGTGAAGTGCATTTAAAAAGACTGACTGATTGCACTGTGTAGTGCTAGAACACGCTAAAGAAACCTCGTTATTATTTTTTAATTGCCGAGAAGCATTAATACTACATCACCCAGAATGCACCAGTCTTTGAATGCTGAGTGCTAAAACATCACAAAGCTTTAGCTAGGACATGGAGAGGAGGCATCTCGGTGCTGCACATACCGCGCACACTTCACACACCACGCGCCTCGCTGTGCACCTTCAGACCAAGCGCGCAATAGCAGACAGCGAACAGAAAAGCTGCACGATGCCGACAGTCTAATCTCGCTCCTGATTGGTGGACGCGGGGTGGGGGTTTGTCAGAAACAGCTGGAGCGCACAGTGGAACGGAGGCTCCGCACCGAGAGCTTGGAGACCGTGTGAAGGAGCGCAGTAGAGCACAGCTGAGCTTGGGCTCCGCCTGGACCTCCTCTCCCCAGGAGCGAGCCCCGGCAGCTGGACAAGGCAGCATGCAGCGCCGCGTCCCTGACAGCAGCAGCTTCAACTGCCAGGTAGGAACAAGACCTTCTGGAGCCAGCGAGAGACTCGTCAACGGGCACGCCCGCCGCATCCACCACGGAGAAAACGACGGGTCCTTTTAAAGGGGTGTGAGTCCATAATGAGCAGGTGCCAGTGCACTGTACAGATTAGACTGCGTTGGTAGTCTAGTGGTCTGTGTTATTTAATTATGGGGTGGTCACTAAGGAATTTGGTTGCTGGGTGAGCGGTAACACGGGCTGTAAAAACAGAGAGCTCTTTGTGACAGCCAGGTAAGGAACAAAGTGATTTGTTCCAGCTCTTCTTCCTCTCTCGTCTGCTCCCACTCGCTCTTTCGCTCACCCTCCTTCCCACATCCCTCGCTCCGGGTGAGAGAGGAAGGAACAGTGAATGACAGACGAAGCCCACAGTTCGGGTCGAGCTCTCAGATCGCGAGTGGGACAGAACACTTCTTGCTGAGTCCACGTTATTGGTCTTCAGTGTGTGGGCTGAGATAGTGAGTGTGTGTGTGTGTGTGTGGAGTAACACAGAGAGAACAGGCTGGATACTGCAATGAGCTTCTGCACGTTAAGGCTGTGAGTCACATGTGGTCGTAGGAGACGTTCCTGTTCAGGCACACGTTTCCCAACCTGTGCGTGCTTTGTCTTGTCTTTGTCACGTGTGCCTGGGTTTTGCTATTAAAGGCACGTGTGCCTGCGTTTTGCTATTAAAGGCACACATATGCATGTGCATGCTTTGTGTTTTAACTGTGCTGATTACGGAACCTGCCTGCGCCTGTAACCCTGAGCAGTCGCCACGTCAACGCCGCCACCTCTCTGGAAGGACACCGATGCTGATCCCTCCATCACTATGGTAACCGTGACCATTGTAGGGATCAGTCCCATGGCTCTCCACCAATCATGTGTACTGGGGGCCACCCCCTCTATCACTGATAATCCCCCCACATTTCTCCTGTCAGAGGATTCTTCATGATTATACAGTCCAGAAGCAAAGCACACACACACACACAGGAAGGTGGTGTATGTGGGCGAAAATAGTATGATGATGTGGACATTGTGTTGTCTTGCATTCTATCAGATGCTCAGGCAGATTTGTCTGTGGTGGGTTCCTGTGTGTCATTATGATCCTTTGTTCTTATAGAGGAATGGGCTCCGGGCTCACAGCTCACTTGCTCCGGTCTGTATGGCCGCTCCACCCATCTGCCAAGGATTCTATAGAAATCTGGGTCAGGAGATGTGTGTCCTGGAAAGCTGGAGAATACCCGGAGAGAGAGCTGGAGCTTGTCTGAAAGGGACGCAGACGTGTTCCAGAATGTGTGCAGCTCTTGGGGCATATTAGCACCCCGTTATCCGGAGGCTGCTGCTGACTCTTCCTACGGGGTTTCGTTTCATGACGACTAGTTTTTCAGTGTTTTGTTGTCCACTGCTGTCGTTGTGATGAGGTGGTAGCCTTGTGTGAATCTCTGCTGCGAGGTGACAGATGTCACGGTGTCACGGCGTCTGTGTTAGTCTGCAACACACCCACAGGATGGTGATGGGAGTGAATGAGGTCTCATTAAGGCCTTGTAACGATGTGGCTTCTCAACCATGTGATGGCAAAATTGGAGTTGGACTAAATGTGCCCCAGATGTCTGTACTCATCTAATTAAATGTTCATGCAGTATTAAAAATTCATAACACTCTCTGTAACCTAGTTATTTATCTAACATTAGCTGAGGTCTCCTTAGATACACAGAGAACTGCGTAAGAATGTGTGTGCAACTTTCTCAGAGAAAAAGGCAGTAACCCTCGCTAGGGAATGTGGGATGGATGGAAGAAAGACAGGAGGAGAGCCCTTCATCATTTAGCCTTTTCTGACCTAAGAGAAGCCCCCTCTTTCGCCCCACCACCCTCGTTCAGGCAGAAAGGTCCCCCATATCACTCACACATGGACACAGTTCACTAGGAAGGTTCCTTCTCTGTGCTTTGTGTCCACGTGGTCTCTCTCGGCTATAATAAGTTAATGATGGCAAGGTACTGAGAGCTCGTCTGCTGTCAGGACTGGGAGGTGTCTTTGTTCTTTAATATCTTGTTCCATAGTCCACATGTTTCTCAGTATGTTTAAACTCAGTTTAGAGTGATTATTTTAGAAGACTCCTCTACAGAGGTGCTCTCTATAAGCGGACTACAGTAGGGAGAACTACACGACCATTTTAGAGCTAGTAATTTACAGTACATGCAAACATTGAAACTCTGTATATGTCCCAGATCAGCTCTACCTCAGTACGCAGTGAAGAAATCACGGATTGAAGCGCTCTGCCCTCTTATTTCCCCTTTGGCTTACCGGTCTGTAACGTCTGCCAAAAGATAGATGCGGTGCAAACATTTGACACATTCCTATTACACTGTTTCATATCATTTTCAGAGAACATCTTGATTTTGGAATCCTGTTGAAGCTTTGTGTTCTCCCAGTTCTGAAGGCACCAGTCTGGAAAAGGAGGCAGGTCTTTCCCCCTGGTGCGCATGCATATTTAATGTTAAAATGCCACAGAAATGGGAAGCAGGTTCTGCTGAGGTATGTGCGTCCAGCACGTTCTGTGTCTCCTGAACTGGTCTCGCTGTTTTGGTAACCATACGAGTGCAAAGTGCAACATTTTTAGTAAAATGGCCCCTTATTGGTCACTACCTTTTACATAGCCAGTCACAGGGTGGGTTTTTGCATGAGCTACTGCCAATAAATTATGCTGCGTTTAGTAAATGTGCCTTCAGGGTGGAAAAAATCCTTTTAATAGGAAAACCGATGATCCGTATAATTGCTGATCCCTCTGCACACAGGAATGACCCTGAATGTAAGGATAATGAATGAACGTGCGTGCAGACAATGCTGATTGTTTGCTTATATGATGCAACCTTGATCATTAATTCCCTGCAGTGCATGCTGGGTTGGAAATGTAGGCCTGAGAATGAAAGGGCAGAAGAAATGGAAGTAGGAAAGGATAGAGGGGTGATGGGAACTAGAGCACAGATACCTGGGTGAGACAGACGCAGGTCGAGCAGGACACGCCGCAGCGTGAGACAGAAGAGTGGGGAACCGGGCGGGGGGGGGGGGGGGTCAGGGTATCCAGCGTGACATCTGTGTGAGAGAGAGAGAGAGGAAGTTGCCTATTAATAGACCTGCCGGCCTGCAGGACGTCTGCTAAGCTGTCATTAACTAAGAGTTTGGGCTGTGCATTCGTACTCTCGCTTCAGCGTATTTACACATTGATTATGAACAGGTGTTACCCTAATATTCACAGTAAAGCAGAATGGTCTTTTATGTCCCTCCAGTGTTGTTTATGTAGCGCAGCAGGTTCTGTACACAGAGCAGAAGACGGCGTGTCTATCTCAGGATGCCCTTCAACTCTCCTCTGTGAACGAGAATAAAAGATTAGGTCTCAGTTTGATGATGTCACACAAAGACTGGCATGAATTTCCCTGGGGTCTTGGGGGTGGGGGGTGGGGGGGGTGCGTTTCCATGGCAATACAAGTATCTCATTTATGGCTGTGTCACAGACATGAATGCACAAGCCACTGCCACCTCAACACACACACACACACACACACGAAAGAAATGAAACTGTTGACACTATGTCTGAGAGTGGTTCACACTGTTACCTGAAGCCACTTCCAGCTAGAGGTTTACACTGAGCTCAGAACCAAAATGGAGCAGAGATTTTATTCCAGTGACAGTCTGCAGTCTGCTCGTGTGTTCCGTCTGGGTTCATAGCTTTTTACAGATCAGATTACGGACACGCAGGGGAAGGGAATGTTGGAATCTCATGGAACAATTGCAGCCAGTTTGTTAAGACACAAAATGTTTTTAAACATAGAACATCTTTCCATGTGCTCCTTATGTATATGAGGTCTAAGAGCTGTAATAGTAGATTAGTTAACATCCATCCCAATAACATAAACACACACCACCAAAGGAAACAGTTTTTCTTCTTTCAGTTTCGTTTGGTGCCATTGGCCTTTCTAGATTACAAAATTTTGATTATATCATTTAATCTGTATATCAGGCCCAGTGACATCTAGTCATGTCTTAACATGACTTACCAATAGTTAAACAAAGCATTTGGAGAAGGCGCCTAGTCTCTGAGTAGACCGATGTTTTCGCCACCCTGATCTATGCTCTGTTCCCGGATTCTTCACCCACTTATTTAATTTGGGTTTAGGCGATTCTGTGTCCTGTTTTGGTCTCAGGTCTTCAGTGATTACCCACACTCCCCTCTCTGTGTCTCTCTCTTTCCCTGCAGTCTTAGTCCTGAAGTACAGACAGATCATTATCGTGACTGTTTACTCACATGCAGTAACACTCACGCATCATTCACACGTTAATATCCTCTGACATTTGAAGATGCAGCTTCTTGCAGGGGCCAAAACAATGTCCTCACTGTTCTGCCAACATCTTGCGATGGGCGTCTGTTATTGCCACGGCAACTATCTAGCGAGGTGAGCTGTATGGAGGTTGGCACTTGTCTCTCTCCTCTGGTTCCGGAGGAGAAGAGGTGTCTGCTCCTACCTTCTATCCTCATCTAGCCAGAAAGACACACGGCGTGTAAAGGAGTTCCTCAGCGTTGTATCTGTTGTATGCGTGTGTGCGCTTGTGTGTTTGCGGATGTTGTATATGATATCAGGTTACATGTAGCACTGAAGGACAACTGCTGGTGTAAACCCCTGTAAGATGTGCATGTGGGAGTGAGTGAATTGGTTCTGATCGTGAAAACACTCCGTTAACAGCCTCCCCTCAAGCTGACTTCTGTTATGGAAGGAAAAATGTGACATTAGTAAATAAATATGTATAATTAATGAACTAAAATGTTCAATTATAAATTAAAGACAAATTAATTCATGTTAAAATGAATAATTAAAAGCAATAAATGTCATTGTTTATTTCCCAATGTATTTAATTATTTCAATGTTGAATTATTTATTTTGTTATTATTTGTTATTTATTTTTACTGCCTAGTGTCACAACTGATTTAATCATCC
>NC_137522.1:447500-455000 GCF_041902795.1 Electrophorus electricus
CTGAGTTTGTGGAGCGGTGTGTGCTGTTCTCAGGTCAGCCAGTGTCCCCTCAGTCACAGCCCTCCTGCACAGAGGCCAGAAATGAAAGCAGTCGTGAGAACAGCACAGTGGACTTCAGCAAGGTACACTCTTCAGACCTCAGCCGTCTGACACACACTCCGAGCTCTACAGTAAGAATGCGTAACATCACTGCTGGGGAAATTCTGGTAATTCTACTCTGCAGAAAAGCAACGTTAAAAAAAAGTGCGTTGGCGTTGTCAGTGATGTAACTCCAGCTTGGTTGAAATCTGCAGATAGATCTCCATTTCATGAAGAAGATCCCACCAGGAGCTGAAGCCTCCAACATCCTGGTTGGGGAGCTGGAGTTCCTGGAGAAACCAGTGGTGGCGTTCGTGCGCCTCTCCCCTGCTGTGCTTCTCAACGGCCTGGCTGAGGTCCCCATCACCACCCGGTGAGAGCCGGGGCCATACACCGCTTGCTGAAATCACTCCGCTGAAGAACATGCAGACCAAATTTGTGTGATTGTTAGGCCTGATTGGGTTAAGGACATACTGACAATTCCTGTTAGTGCCACTAGGGGGCACTGACCATCAAACATGACTGAGGATGCTTCCAGGGCTCTGGTCAGTCTGACTTCTTATTGTGTATTTAATGATTGGCGCAGGCCCAGATTCGGTTACAGTAGCTTGGATATCTCCAGCCATCTTCTTACAGAACCACCCTTCATCAAACTAAACTTCAACTACATGTGCTGGCTGAGAGTGAATGAGGAGTAGGAGAAGTATGTTGGTCCTCCCCGATGGCCTCCCAGTTATAGCACTGGCACTTTTATGGCCATTTGAATTAAGACCACTGGCCCCAGCTAGGTTGCTAGTGCTTACGTCCTAGACAACTGTCCAGGTCCCCTCCTGCTTCATACGACCCACAATTATCTTGGTCCCCAAGAAGCCCACCCCCCCCACCACAGGACTGAATGACCGCAGGCCTGTTGCTATGACGGGAACATTACAGGACTCCTGCTGGACCCCCTGGATGCCTTACTGGGCAAACAGGTCAGTAGATGATGCAGTCATCAGTGGACACTCATCCTGGGACAGTAATCATGAGACAGTCATCAGTGACATCATCATGGGACAGTCATCAGGGGATATTCATCAGTCATCATTATTGGACAACACTACATCCTGCAAGACCTTGACTATCCAGAGACATAAGCGAAACATTCAACACCATTAGGGAAGTCCTTTCTGGACTACAGACAGTTAACTGTTGTCCTCTCCAGGGAGGTGTCCTCTCTTTACTGCTCTCCTCCCTCCACACCAGCGACTGCCCCTCCAAGCTCCCAGCTGTTCAGCAGAGAAATGAGCGTAGACACCCGTCACCACGTAGACACCCGTCACCACGTAGACACCCGTCACCACGTAGACACCCGTCACCACGTAGACACCCGTCACCACGTAGACACCCGTCACCGCGTAGACACCCGTCAGCGCGTAGACACCCGTCACCACGTAGACACCCGTCAGCGCGTAGACACCCGTCACCACGTAGACACCCGTCACCACGTAGACACCCGTCAGCGCGTAGACACCCGTCACCGCGTAGACACCCGTCACCGCGTAGACACCCGTCACCGCGTAGACACCCGTCACCGCGTAGACACCCGTCAGCGCGTAGACACCCGTCAGCGCGTAGACACCCGTCAGCGCGTAGACACCCGTCAGCGCGTAGACACCCGTCAGCGCGTAGACACCCGTCAGCGCGTAGACACCCGTCACCGCGTAGACACCCGTCACCGCGTAGACACCCGTCAGCGCTTCTCTCGCTCACAATATCCATCCGTGGAGACCAAGTTTCTGGGAGCTACCATCTCCCAAGATCTGAACAGGGAGATGTCGACTCCATCCTCGAGAAGCCCCAGCAGACGATTCTGCAGCAGCTGAGGCAGTTCGGTGTGTCTCAGGAGCTGCGGGCCCAGGTCCACACTGCAGTCACGAAATCCATCACAGTTGGGTTTAGAGCCGCCAGGATTAGAACAGATGGCAGCGGACAGTAAGAACAGAGCAGGGAAGGTTAACATTCCAGGATTAGATTCCCGATTCCAGATTCCTCCCTCCCTGGGTTCAACCTTTCCCAACTTCTCTCCTCCGGCATTGCAGAACCTTGTGGTCCAAAACCTCCAGACAGGATCAGTTTCTGTCCTCAAGCTCCCTCCCTCAAGAACAGCTACCAAACAGCGTCTGCTACGCTCCAGATACTCGTGTTTCCTCAGATAGTTATTACAGCCTGCTTCACATCTACAGTACAAATCCTGTACTGTACAAATATTCACACATCACACTTTCATACCTATTTGAGTGCATTATTGCTGTTAGCACTACCACACTTTATGTATATTGTTTGGCTTGGATATAATCTGTTTATTGCTTGTATATTGTGTATTGTCTGTTTAGAATACTGTATTTATTACTGTAAAGTCTGTATCGTTTGAGAGTCTCCAATGCCAGAACCGATTTCCGTGTGTGTGTGTGTGTGTGTGTGTGTGTGTGTGTGTGAACACACTTGTCCAATAAATCAGATTGTGATTCTACCATGTGCTCATTCTCCAGGTTTCTGTTTATACTGCTGGGTCCACTGGGGAAAGGGCCGCAGTACCACGAGATCGGTCGCTCCATTGCCACGCTCATGACGGACGAGGTCAGTGCGTTCAGGGCCAGCCTGGGCCGCTCCGCAGGTTTGCGTTCGGTCTCTGCACTTGTTCACCCGAGTGCCCTGTTTACCCGCCCCCCAGGTGTTCCACGACGTGGCATATAAGGCTAAGGACCGCAGCGACCTGGTCGCTGGCATCGATGAGTTTTTGGACCAGGTGACAGTGCTACCCCCAGGAGAGTGGGACCCTACCATCAGAATTGAGCCCCCCAAGAACGTGCCGTCTCAGGTGAGGCTGGGGGACACGCTGCCCGGGGAGGGATGCGTGCATTTGAAAAGCTGAGCTGTGGGTGCGAGGTCTGGCCCTGCGTGTCCTCTGAACCCTGAATCGGAACATGTTCCTGTTTGATCGTGGTTTGATGTGGGAAAGCCTTATTTCAAGAGAAGAGTAGATTAATAAGCACAAATAATTTTCTTAAGGGGGTTTCTCGTACACAAGTATTTCTGTAACTGTAAATATAGGACGGGGTTATGAGTGTAAAGCTGATGGTGTGATGATGTAATTATCCAGGAGAAAAGGAAAATTCCTCCGTTACCAAACGGAGTGACTGACCTCGGAGAGGATGAAGAGCATGGTCACAGTGGACCTGAGCTACAGCGCACAGGAAAGTGAGTGCGTGTGTGTTTGTGCGCATGCATGCGTGTGCGTGTGTGTGTGCACATGCATGTGTGTGTGCGTGCGTGTGTGAGTGTGCTCGTGTGTGTGTGTATCTGCCTTATTTGGGAAAATGATGCTCTGTCTGAGAGCTTCTCAGTTTCTACATTTCTCTAGTCTTCTTGTCACCTTTTGTTGGCTTGCTCTAAATCTTTCTCCTGTGTGGTGCTAAATCTGCTCCTCGTTCAGCTGCCCTCCTCACCCAGGCAGAACAAGCCAACAGTTCTGTAAATCTCCTTCTCAGTTCACTTGACCTCACACTCATCCATTAGACTTCATTCATTCATTAGACTTCATGGTAGTAAATAGTTCTTATTTAAATGTTGTTCTTTCTAAAGGTGACACTTGTTTTAGATTCTGAAAGGTGCATCGTTTCCCAGTTTGTAGCCTCCACAAACTCCATCTCCAACTCTCCCCTTACCAAGTACCAGGAGACAAACTTCCCAGTGCAAACATCCCTTTATTTAATCCTGTGTGACTCTATTATGGAAGGATATCTCACAGGACTCTCAGTGTTACTTGTGGACAGTACGCGTTTAGCTGTCTTGGCCTCATCTATCGTGTCTTCTGTATCTTCATGGCTGTCACTTCCTTAGCCTCAACGGCGCCGTGGATTCTTCCCAATGTCCTGCTTGTAATGGTCTTAAAGTGAATCTTTTCCATTTATTTGCCATTAGAGAGGTTGCGACAGTGCTTTGGGTAGAAGGGGGCAGATGCCAGGCTTGGCTAAACGTTAGCACTGCGCATTCCTCCCTGGTAGAGGAGGTGCTGATGTGTGGGTGTTGGGTTCGGCAGGTTTTTCGGAGGCTTAATCCTGGACGTGAAGCGTAAAGCTCCTCACTACCTGTCTGACTACACGGACGCTGTCAGCCTGCAGTGTCTGGCGTCCTTCCTCTTCCTCTACTGTGCATGCATGTCTCCTGTCATCACCTTCGGAGGCCTGCTGGGAGAGGCAACAGAGGGCCGCATAGTACGGGCTGCACACACACACACACACACACACACACACTTACTTACTCTCTCACACACACACACACACACACACACTTACTTACTCTCTCTCTCACACACACACTCACACACACTTACTTACTCTCTCACACACACACACATATATATATACATGTGCACACACACACTCACACACACTTACTTACTCTCTCTCACACACACACACACACACACACACACACACACACACACTTACTTACTCTCACACACACACATTCACACACTTACTCTCTCTCACACACGCACTCACACACACTTACTTACTCTCTCTCACACACACACACACACACACACACACACACACATATATATATATATACATGCGCACTCACACACACACACACACATATATATATACATGCGCACTCACACACACACACACACACACACATATATACACGCGCACACTCACACACACACATATATATATATATATATGCGCACACACACACACACACACACACACACACACACACACACACACACATACTGCAGTAAAGCATATCCCCTGATCTCTGTCTCTGTGCCTCTCTCAGAGTGCAATAGAGTCTCTGTTTGGTGCCTCCATGACGGGCATCGCGTACTCTCTGTTTGCTGGGCAGCCTCTCACGATCCTGGGCAGCACCGGTCCTGTCCTGGTCTTTGAGAAGATCCTCTTCAAGTTCTGCAAGTGAGTTTAGTTGTCATGTAACATATCACTATGAATTCACATCATGTATGCCTCGATCCTTCCAAAACCTGAGTGAGACAGGTGTTTATTTAATGGAGGAGTGTACAGTGTGTTATTGTGTTGTGGAAGTGTAAGGTTGCAGGATGTGTGTGTGTGTGTGTGTGTGTGTGTCTTCAGGGAATACGGGCTGTCCTACCTCTCTCTGCGGGTGTGTATCGGGCTGTGGACGGCCTTCCTCTGTATTTTGCTGGTTGCCACGGATGCCAGCTCACTGGTGTGCTATATCACGCGCTTCACGGAGGAAGCGTTTGCATCACTCATATGCATCATCTTCATCTACGAGGCTCTGGAGAAGCTGGTGCACCTGGGAGAAACCTACCCGTTCAACATGCACAACGACCTCAGCAAGCTCACACACTACACGTGAGTACACACACACACACACACACACACACACACTCAACAAACACACACTACCCGTTCAACATGCACAACGACCTCAGCAAGCTCACACACTACACGTGAGTACACACACACACACACACACACACACTCAACAAACACACACTACCCGTTCAACATGCACAACGACCTCAGCAAGCTCACACACTACACGTGAGTACACACACACACACACACACACACTCAACAAACACACACTACCCGTTCAACATGCACAACGACCTCAGCAAGCTCACACACTACACGTGAGTACACACACACACACACACACACTCACACTCAACAAACACACACTACCCGTTCAACATGCACAACGACCTCAGCAAGCTCACACACTACACGTGAGTACACACACACACACACACACTCAACAAACACACACTACCCGTTCAACATGCACAACGACCTCAGCAAGCTCACACACTACACGTGAGTACACACACACACACACACACACACACTCAACAAACACACACTACCCGTTCAACATGCACAACGACCTCAGCAAGCTCACACACTACACGTGAGTACACACACACACACACACACACTCACACTCAACAAACACACACTACCCGTTCAACATGCACAACGACCTCAGCAAGCTCACACACTACACGTGAGTACACACACACACACACACACTCAACAAACACACACTACCCGTTCAACATGCACAACGACCTCAGCAAGCTCACACACTACACGTGAGTACACACACACACACACACACACACTCAACAAACACACACTACCCGTTCAACATGCACAACGACCTCAGCAAGCTCACACACTACACGTGAGTACACACACACACACACACACACACACACACACACTCAACAAACACACACTACCCGTTCAACATGCACAACGACCTCAGCAAGCTCACACACTACACGTGAGTACACACACACACACACACACACTCACACTCAACAAACACACACTACCCGTTCAACATGCACAACGACCTCAGCAAGCTCACACACTACACGTGAGTACACACACACACACACACACACTCAACAAACACACACTACCCGTTCAACATGCACAACGACCTCAGCAAGCTCACACACTACACGTGAGTACACACACACACACACACACACACACACTCAACAAACACACACTACCCGTTCAACATGCACAACGACCTCAGCAAGCTCACACACTACACGTGAGTACACACACACACACACACACACACACACACTCAACAAACACACACTACCCGTTCAACATGCACAACGACCTCAGCAAGCTCACACACTACACGTGAGTACACACACACACACACACACACTCAACAAACACACACTCCCCGTTCAACATGCACAACGACCTCAGCAAGCTCACACACTACACGTGAGTACACACACACACACACACACACTCACACACTCAACAAACACACACTACCCGTTCAACATGCACAACGACCTCAGCAAGCTCACACACTACACGTGAGTACACACACACACACACACACTCAACAAACACACACTACCCGTTCAACATGCACAACGACCTCAGCAAGCTCACACACTACACGTGAGTACACACACACACACACACACACTCACACTCAACAAACACACACTACCCGTTCAACATGCACAACGACCTCAGCAAGCTCACACACTACACGTGAGTACACACACACACACACACACACACTCAACAAACACACACTACCCGTTCAACATGCACAACGACCTCAGCAAGCTCACACACTACACGTGAGTACACACACACACACACACACACACTCAACAAACACACACTACCCGTTCAACATGCACAACGACCTCAGCAAGCTCACACACTACACGTGAGTACACACACACACACACACACACACTCAACAAACACACACTACCCGTTCAACATGCACAACGACCTCAGCAAGCTCACACACTACACGTGAGTACACACACACACACACACACACACACACTCAACAAACACACACTACCCGTTCAACATG
>NC_137522.1:457500-505000 GCF_041902795.1 Electrophorus electricus
CACACACTCTCTCTCTCTCTCTCTCTCACACACACACACACACTCTCACACTCTCTCTCTCACACACACACACACACGCACACACTCTCACAGCAACAGAACTGGAACTAATCCAGCAAATGCCCACCCTGTATAAATCACACATTTGCTGATATGTTCCCATGCTTCCGTAGCCTCTTTCTTTCTGTGAGTGTAGTAAAATGTGTTTCTCATAGATCTGTGATGTGGGTGGTGTAATACGGGTGGTGTAATGTGGGGGTGCAGGATTGTGTGAAGCACAGGGGAGAGTTCCAGGGCTCCGCCTGCGGTCACCATGGCCCCTACATCCCTGATGTCCTCTTCTGGTCCGTCGTTCTGTTCTTCTCCACGGTCGCTATGTCCTCCTTTCTAAAGGAGTTCAAGACCAGCCGCTACTTCCCCACCAAGGCAAGCCTTTGCGTGTGTGCGTGTGCGTGTGTGTGTGTGTGTGTGCGTGTGAGAGAGAGAGAGAGAGAGAGTGTGTGTGTGAGTGTGTGTGTGTGTGTCTCTCTGACACTTGCTGTGTCCTGCCACAGGTGAGGGCAGTCATTAGTGACTTTGCGGTCTTCATCACCATCGTTACCATGGTGGCGATCGACTATGCGCTGGGCGTGCCCTCACCTAAGCTCCAGGTCCCCAATCAGTTTAAGGTGAACCGCACACACACCCACTGCTGAATATTAGTGATCAACATGGCTGCTATGTTTCTAGCACTAACACGGTTTTTGGATTCACGTAGTAGGTTCTGTATCTTTGCCTTTTGAAAGTCTATTTTATGTAATCAGGCAAAGTTAACATGAATACCTTAAATCCTCATCTGTCCAATCCATGAAGTGCTACTGTCTGTGGGTGTGTCTGTGGGTGTGTGTGTCTGTGGGTGTGTGTGACTGCCTTTCTATCTCCAGCCCACCAGAGATGACCGTGGCTGGATCATAAGTCCTCTGGGCCCCAATCCATGGTGGACTGTCATCATTGCCTTCATCCCGGCTCTCCTCTGCACCATCCTCATCTTCATGGACCAGCAGATCACCGCCGTCATCATCAACAGGAAGGAACACAAGCTGAAGGTACACAGGCTGGAACGGGCCAAACACACACACACACATGTCTGTTTTCTAATAGTTGTGGTATTTCTAATAAATGTGTGCATGTGTCTGTATGGATGTGCGTGTGTGTGTGCGTGTGTGTGTGTGTGTGCGTGTGTGTGTGCGTGTGTGTGTGCGTGTGTGTGCGCGTGTGTGTGTGCGTGTGTGTGTGCGCGTGTGTGTGCGCGTGTGTGTGCGCGTGTGTGTGCGCGTGCGTGTGCGCGTGCGCGTGCGCGTGTGCGTGCGTGTACGTGTGTGTGTGTGTGTGTGCGCGTGACACCACAGAAGGGCTGTGGGTACCACCTGGACCTGTTCATGGTGAGCGTTATGCTGGGTGTATGCTCTGTGATGGGTCTCCCGTGGTTCGTGGCAGCCACCGTTCTCTCCATCAGCCACGTGAACAGCCTGAAGTTGGAGTCTGAGTGCTCCGCCCCGGGAGAGCAGCCCAAGTTCCTGGGCATCAGGGAGCAACGCTTCACCGGCCTCATGATCTTTGTCCTCATGGGCAGCTCCGTCTTCATGACCTCCATCCTAAAGGTCAGTGACCCCTTAGTCCCAGCCACAGATGCTCTGACCACACGTAGAGTCTGCTATCCATAGGGCGTTAACCTGCCCACACGGCCAGTTGCATTCTATTTGGCTATCCACACTTGCACGTATACACACTTCCACGCGCCGTTTCGCACTGGTCCTGTCTTAGTGATCGGCTGCACACAGTGATGCCCAGTAAAAATGAACCTTTCATAGCAAGAGGAAGTCACTGGTACCTCACCATTAAAAGGAATTCAAGAGTTTTCCCTCACTGGGAAGTCACTGGTAGCTCACCATTAAAAGGAATTCAAGAGTTTTCCCTCACTGGGAAGTCACTGGTAGCTCACCATTAAAAGGAATTCAAGAGTTTTCCCTCACTGGTACCTCAGCATTAAAAGGAATTCAAGAGTTTTCCCTCACTGGGAAGTCACTGGTACCTCACCATTAAAAGGAATTCAAGAGTTTTCCCTCACTGGGAAGTCACTGGTACCTCACCATTAAAAGGAATTCAAGAGTTTTCCCTAAGGCAGCAATAATTAAGACAGATCATTGCTTTTTTGCCCATGGACTGTGGAGAAAGCTGTGTGGGGTCACTGGGGTTGAGTTTAGGGTCACTGGGGTTGAGTTGTCTTTTTTAGCCACTAAACAGACTGTGTCATGTTTCCTTGGCCTCTAGTTCATCCCGATGCCTGTCCTGTACGGAGTCTTCTTGTACATGGGTTCGTCCTCTCTCAGAGGGATACAGGTACGTATCATAACACTACAGCCTGAAACACTGGAACTACTGGGCCATAAGATGCATATCAGCAAAATAACTGAAATTCCTCCAGACTTAGGATTGTTTGCGAAGGCCGCTGTCATGGTGAAGATTGTTTCTCGTCCCGTGTGCAGTTCTTTGACCGTGTGAAGTTGTTTGGGATGCCAGCGAAGCACCAGCCTGATTTTATCTACCTGAGACACGTTCCTCTGAGGAAGGTGCACCTGTTCACCATCATCCAGCTCAGCTGCCTGGTCCTGCTCTGGGTCATCAAAACCTCCCGCGCGGCCATTGTTTTCCCCATGATGGTAAAGACACCTGAGCGGGGCAGTGCACGGAACCGGACTCTGATCTCAATGCAGTGAATTTGCAAATACTGTGTGTGTGCGTGTGTGTGTGCAGGTGTTAGCCCTGGTGTTCATTCGTAAACTGCTCGACTTTATCTTCACTAAGAGAGACCTCAGCTGGCTCGATGATCTCATGCCTGAGAGCAAGAAGAAGAAACTGGAGGATGCCCAGAAGGAGGTGTTACACTGTTACACTTCCTTCACACCCAGCTATTGGCTGACTACTTGGCTGACAGCCAATCACAGTAGAATCCGCTTACATAGTTCCCGTCCTCCTGCTGATTTAGTTCAGTCTGATTGGTTGGTCGTGGCAGAGAGTAGACATGAAAGGAGGGGTAATTATGACTGTTTTGAGTTTGTGTCAAACATGTTTAATCTTATGACGTTATCAATCAAACAAGCCACTGAGGTTGTGGATTATATTCTTTGTTGTATTGAGCTGTTATTATATTGTGTCAGTAAAATGGACCCAATCCATCCTGTTTACATACTTTTGTATGAACACAGTACCTGTGAGGTTTTGTTTATGAAAGCTAACAAATTTGAGACAATACTTTTTAAAATACCTTCAGAAGCAAAATTCAAATATTTATGGTATACTCCAGTCATGGAAAAGGTGGCACAGGTGATTAAGTAACTCTGATGTTAAGGAGATGGATTCTGTTTGTGTGTGCATTTGTTCTCCCGACAGAGCCAGAGTGTGATGGTCGAGGATGAAGGGATTGTGCAGGTGCCACTTGAAGGGAATTTCAGGTAAGCAGGAGGATTCCTAATGGGTTCAGTAGTTCAGGAAAACCACCACAACCTTCTTGCCTGTTGAAATTCCACTCAATGGGAATCCAAATGCCCCATTCATAACCTGTGGAATTGCTCCCTGGGTACAGTTGATGTTTTGGGAGGTGGAGTGTGCCTCAGTCAGTGTGCACTGAGCACCTTTTCTGTGTTGTTTTAAGGGACGACCCTTCAACAGTCAACATTTCAGATGAAATGACTAAGACCTCTTTTGGCAATGTTTGGAAAAGCCTCAATAAAGACAATGGCAAAAAAGATAAAATCGCAAAAAGGTTTGAATTCACAATTCATTTTGTCCTTTAATATTACTGCTTGTTAATGTTAACAGCCCAGTATTAAACATTTAGATATCCTCAATGCACTAACCTGGAGTCTCAGCCAAACAAGCGGTGTAGTATTGCTGTGTTATAATGCACCTTAGGGCTGACGTATTGGAAGATGCTCATTTCTAGATAAATTATTTGTGCAGGATTATACATAATTTTCAAATGGCACATTTTCTGTTTTAATGGGTGGTATTTTCTGACCAATCGGACGGATTCGGGTGTGTAACTCTTGCGTGTGCATTCGCTGTGCTGCTCATGTGTGAGTGGGACAGCTAATATGGAACATTGTCCAGACGTGGGAGCCCCTTGGCACTGCCTCACTAAAAGCCGTGATGTCCCCTCTGCTTCTCACTCTACCTTTCATACCTTGACTGCGTTTCTTGTCCCATGTTACCTATCAGCTCCCCTACCTAACCTCAGAAGCTGCCTGTCCAACGGTAAGAAGTGCCCCAAAACCTTCTTCTGCCCCATCTGTTCCTGGTCATGTCAATCGCAAGCTTCATCACATTTTCTTATTTTTATTTTCTCGAAAGTTATATATCATGTATTTTCTTTACCATCAACCTTAGTCTGATAATAAATGCAGCCATTTATTACATAATGTCAAACCAGCACAATACGAATACTTACGGTTTTGCTCAACTTCAGCTTGGTTTGAATGAAAAACTCAAACCAAGTTTTTCTGCGTGTGTGATGCTGAATCGGGCGACTGCTGTGATTTCAGAGTACGTGTGGAGATGCAGTAGTGAGAGTGTGAGCACACGTCTGTGTATGGGATGGGGGATGTGTGGTGATGAAAATATAAAGCAAGGCGTTTGTTTTTAATTCACAAGCATGTGCATGGACATTCATTTACTTCTTTTCCAATCTGCATTTCAAGACACTCGAGGCCTGATCTCAGATCAGTATAAAAAGTACATTTCTACAAAAGTACATTTCTACAAACAGCATCATCAGTTGGGGCTTGTGATTCACAGTGTGGAGCATTATAACCCTAACCCCATAACTCTAACCCTAACCCCATAACTCTAACCCTATCCCCATAACCCTAACCCTAACCCTAATCCCATAACTCTAACCCTATCCCCATAACCCTAACCCTAACCCTAATCCCATAACTCTAACCCTATCCCCATAACCCTAACCCTAATCCCATAGCCCTAACCCTAATCCCATAGCCCTAACCCTAACCCCATAACCCTAACCCCATAGTGCTAACCCTAACCCCATAGCCCTAACCCTAACCCCATAACCCTAACCCCATAGCGCTAACCCTAACTCCATAGCGCTAACCCTAACCCCATAGCGCTAACCCTAACCCCATAGCGCTAACCCTAACCCCATAACACCCTAACCCTAACCCCATAACCCTAACCCCATAGTGCTAACCCTAACCCCATAGCCCTAACCCTAACCCCATAACCCTAACCCTAACCCCATAACCCTAACCCCATAGCGCTAACCCTAACCCCATAGCGCTAACCCTAACCCCATAGCGCTAACCCTAACCCCATAACCCCCTAACCCTAACCAATGACGTTTGCACACAGAACACACGAACCTCTAGAGATCAAAAACAAGCTGTGAAGAAAACAATCAGCCCTGATGTGATCTGCTGTTAAGGAGTTTGAAATGTTGAGACATTTTTCAGCTAGAGAACGTTTTGGGGTTGGATTTCCCCTCACGCTCATGTTTCGAGGTTATCAGGGTTCGTCTTTGCATGCTGCTCTTGTTTGTGAGTCTTTCTTCTTCAATGCTTCTGTTTTGTTCTTTGTTTGAGCTCTTCACCTCATCCTCCATTCTCTTTTCCTGTCACACCTTTCAGTTCTCCAGCAGATGACTTTAGCAGAGCTGGGAACACTGAAGAAAAGAGGACCAGGGACTTCAATAGGGAGACCAGTTTGTGACGTTACTGCAACATTGTGTTGCTTTGCTTTTTTTAAAAATGTTGAGGTCCCAGAATAACAGTATTGTGCCACTATATAGCACTAATTTATGTTTTACTGTGTGTCACTCTGTTCAGGCCTCATCACATGTGTTTTATGTATGTGAGTTCTGAGTGTTGAAAAATACGTGTATGTGAAGGAGACGAACGTGTGTTGTTATCTTTTCCCTTTTGAATGATCCAATTTAGCTTCACCTTTAGGAATTTTACATTTTTTTAGATACTTTGTTTTAAACTAGTTGCATTTTGTATGTTTTGTATATTTTTTGACAGTAGATTAACCTTTTCAAAATCCATGTCTTACAGTACAAAAGTTTAGTTCATCTAAGAAATTAACGTATTTTCATTAAAACATCCCTTAGCACAAGGATTACATCTAAATATAGTATACGATATTGGAAAACAGTAAAAAAGGTTAATTATAACATTCAGAATAAATATTTTCTGAGGGGAACATCTATATCATGTATTCACATCTTAATAACTGTGTAGTAAATGTCTGTCTGAACATGGAATTAGTACATTAACAATTTTTTAAGAATGTTAACACGCTTCTTTGTAATACCTTCGACAATAACAGCGACCGATATTTTTTAAAGTAACTTTGTGGACTGTTGTATTTTGTGAGGTGTTTGTTTTTGTTTTTTTTGTTTTTTTTTAAAGATTTCTTAGTTTTATGGTTCAAAATACTAAACATAAAACTTTACAAACCTTTTTAATATTCTACATATGGGCTGATGACAAATAGATGCACTGAATAAACTAGTTAACATATATTTTGTAAAAAGCCGTCAAACCACAACAGTATTTAGTGATTATATCTGTTTTGATCTCCAATCACATCAGTCCTACAGGAGATTTCATGTCCTGAAAAAATTGATTATATAACTGTGCAGGCCAGACTCATACAGACGAGAGATGCAATAATCCTTTTCATAAGAGGGCATTATATCATGTATAAACTAGAAATAAATGAGAATCATCTTAACATGCAACGATGTGTTTTGTTCATGTGTAATATGTAGTAAATAAAGTGTCTATTTAATGTATAGATACTAACATAG
The DNA here is from genome assembly GCF_041902795.1 of Electrophorus electricus. NCBI lineage: Eukaryota > Metazoa > Chordata > Actinopteri > Gymnotiformes > Gymnotidae > Electrophorus > Electrophorus electricus. The sequence goes on from NC_137522.1 coordinate 464,366, forward strand.
CAGGAGAAGGAAGTGGGTGTTCATCTTGATGTCAGTACTACTGGAATGTGATACTTGCCATGTTCTTTTCTTGCAATATGCTTTTGTTTTATTTCAATATTGTCACTTGTATATGAAACCAGTCAGTTGAAGTGAATTTATGTTCAGTGACTATGAATTTAGCATCAGTCCGTCTTCGGTTCTGACTGACAGTGGTAATGGATTTATTCATTAAAGATGTACATGTATCATTATAACTGTGATATATTTTCAACCTATTAAATGTGAAATTAAACAATGTATAAAAACTTGTAGTTATTTTGTTCAAATTTAAATATTTGTCATTATATGAAAAGGAAGAAAATAGATTTTGTAGATTTCTCTAACATGCCACTGTATAACTACCACATAAGACATACTGTACACTTTATATATGTAACATAAAATATTTTTAAAAAGCTCTGTGCAGACTTTTTTCTGTTTTTCCTCGCTTGTTTGTTTTTTCTTTTAAAGGCTATTAAATGCCAAACTATTAAAGGCTAAGGCTAAATGTTATGTGCTATTTTCAGAAAAATATAGCAGTTCTTTGGTGATCAGGCTAATTTTATCCAGCTTATAAATAATCAAACCATTGCAGTATAATTGTAGTTACATAAATGAAGCTACATTTCCTATTTGTAGTATTGATTTACTGTGTTGTAGACAACCAGGCACTAAATCACAACCTCTTATTCTCCCGTGCAGTGACTGGAAATTACTTCCCTGATTTCATGCCAGATTCCAGGCATCCTCAGAGAAGAGGAAAGAAAACAATTGTCTGTTCACTACACCTGTAGTAGCTAACGGATTGCGTGTGCTCTCCCGGGCCTCCACTAGAGGGCGACAGTGAGCGGCCAGGACCTGCCTCCCCCTGTGGCCGAGCCTCCTTAGCCATTCATTTGTTGTGTTTTGCCGCTTCCTTGCAAGTCTTTGGCTTATCACGCTGCGTGCCTCCTGCTGGTGGGACGGCAGCTCACAGCTGGACGCCGACATGCAGGTCTAAGCCAGTTTGATTTACTGAATTATATCTACAGCTGTAGGCACAGTGAGCCAAGGCTGAGCAGAGTAATATGTGGAAACACAACACACTACAAATATAAAGATATAGTCTATGATGAAGAGTATGAAAATGAAACAGAATCAGTTATTTAAATAAAAGTAGGCAAGACGCTCCGTCTTTAAACAACAACTGCAATAACTTTATTGTGTCATATGCAGGCAATATGTGTATTCAGTATATATTTTACTCACTTCCTCTTTCACAAACACGCACACACACAGCATTAAATTATTCATATTAACGAACTCTTTGGTCCGTTGTGGTAGATTGTCTTGATGTGCTGTGTTCAGTCAGCTTTTCTGAACACCAGTACGCTACACTCCGCTGATGAAGCACGTGGTTTGTGCTGCATGTGCCCTCCTGATGTAGAAGAGACGTGTCTGGACCACGGAGCGTTTTGTCATATGTATACATTTTTTTTTACACGATCTTTTGAGCTTGCATGGCTTTCAAACAGAGGCGATCTCTTCAGGGATATTCAGGACACATCAGGGTGTTTGAAACCTGTCAACCTTCCACCCTGACTCTGAGCCTCTTTCCACTATGGAAGGTTGAGCCAGTTTCCATGGTGATGGCCAGGGTTAGGGTTAGGGTTAGATGGTGCATGGAGAGAGATCCTTTAGACACTTAACTTGCACACAACCAACAAAGACAACACAACATCTTATAACCCTTGTTTTACTAAGAGCTTTGGTTGAGCAGCAATGCTGTACTATCTGTAGAGGATATCACCTATGCAACTGAAGTATTATAGTTAGGTTGACCCTATAATATGAACCATGTTGTGAAATGAACTCACACTCAGAGATCTCAACATCTGACATTGAATCTGTAGTACAGCGTTCATAAAATGTACTTGAGGCACTGGGAAATGTGTTTCCTGGAGAATATTTCCTCACTGCTTGCTGTTTTCAACCAGCCTTATTGACGTTCCTATTAAAGTTATATTTACTCAGTCATGCTGTAAAAAAATCTAGTACAAGCAATCTTATCAGCACTCGTTAATAAACCCATATAACTGAAATAAAAACACAGTTGATCCCTTTCAGCAAATTTAACAGGTAAATATGTTGCAGTCAAATATTTGCTTTTTAGCATTAGATGGCCAACAGAGGGCGCCTTAGTGCTCCTCGTCATGCAGCAGCGCAAGCATCCTAAGCGAGAAGGAGAGAACAAAACACCGGTTTACTACACCTGTTCTGTACAGGCCTCGGCCCTCCACCAGAGGGAGACAGTGAGCTGATAGAAACCAAAGCAGCTGTAACCCCCAGCAGTTAAATCATTAGGCTTTAACCCTTATAAAGAGCATGCAGAAGTCACGCTAAACTAATCCTGACTAGCTAAACTGGAGTGAACTAAGCTGATCCAAGATCAGCTAAGTGTGATTGTGTAAATAAGACTTTATTCATTACCTTTCTCATACCCAGTGTCGCTGTACAAAAAGGGCAGGAAATATAGTGAGAGGGCAAAGAAGAAGAAGAAGAACGAAAAGAAGAAAAAACACGTTTAATTCTGTCGCATTTTCTCAGTAACTCTGGATAAACTTCTCAACAGGCCTGTGTTGGGACATTTTTTTTTCAATCAAATCTTCTAAATTCTGATTTAATGTGTTCCAGAGAATACTGCTGAGATTAAATACTTATTGTTTAGCCTGACCACTGTGTAGTTTGTTGTTTTTTAAATTTATTTTGCATTTTATGATTTTAAGTGTTTTATTTGTGCACTTTTTGATAATTGTTCTTTCTCAATTTGAATCTTTGGACTTAAAATGACTTAAAATGGGCTTATTTAAGAATGATTTAACATTCACAAACAGTATTTAATTTCAGGTTTTCTGAATGCGGGAAAACAACACTACCTGATTTGGATGCACCAAATATTGATTTGACTGAATTTACTTCAATCCAGTATGGTAATAAAGTGATACTGATAGACAAGATCACTAACTTAGAACACGGTAGATTACTAAAAGTAACATTTGCAGTAATGGTTGTGAACCTGAGAAAAACGCATTTTAAAGTGGAAATGAAACCTGCGATTGTGTGTGAGATCAAAGTGTGTGCTGTGCACAGTAAGTTCATGTCACATCCAACATTTTCTTCCGGCTGGTGGAGATATGTTCATGCCTACAACATGCTTGCAGAGAAGAAGAAACTACGCCAAAGATGTTTTAAAACAAGCAGAGACATCACCAAGCAACAGTGCCCACTAAACTAACGAATAGACTGCGTAAATCGCATTAAACCGCCCAGTTCACACACTGGTTGATTACTAAAGCAGTACCAGTGGTTTGATGCCTTTAAGGAGGATGCATTGGGCAGCAGGGCACAGCAGCAAGGCATCATCCAGGAGCAGAAATACCAGGGTCCTACTGGATAAAAACCATTTGCTGTACAAAAATGAATTAAGGTAGATTTTCTTTGATTTTTTTTAAAAACATAATACTTACTTCTACTTTCCGAAATTAAAGTAAGGTCATGGTCAAGTGGTGACAAAATATTTATACTTTTAGTTTTTAGCCATTTACCTCCATTAACCCCCATTCATTTACTGGATCACAGGCACCTGTAGTGTATGACAAATATGACAGAGTGGACAATCTCCACTCTACACATATACAAATATGACAGAGTGGTAAATACACATATACGAATATGACAGAGAGGACAATCTCCACTCTACACATATACAAATATGACAGAGTGGTAAATACACATATACGAATATGACAGAGAGGACAATCTCCACTCTACACATATACGAATATGACAGAGTGTTAAATATACATATACGAATATGACAGAGTGGTAGATCTCTAGTTTTAATTTTATTTTGTATTTGTTGAAGGTAGACGTTGGGGTGTGTTCATAGCGCTAGTTTGCTGTCGTGTCTGTGAGGGGAGAGGGGCGATAAACATATCCGGCATGATAAATGTCTTACCAATGGATCTGATGAGACAAATAGAGTGCCGACGTTTCCAGACTAAGTAAGATTCATAACTAAAGCCATTTTTTTTGGTAAACTAAACTTATAAACGTGTATTCAGCTAGTAGCTGTAGCTTTTGTCTGGATGCCCGTAGCTAGCTTAGCTTAGCTAACCGCAAATTAGCCAGTCATGCAAAACCACGTTAGCTAGCCAGCTAGTAATGAAATAAGACTTAATTATGAATTAATATTTAACGTTAGCTACCTCCCCAGCTGTTGTCCTCGAAATGTCCCTAAGTAGCTACGTTTCGTAGGTCAGATAGGCTAACTGGTCTTGTTATGGCCTTGAAATCAAGTTAAATTAGCTAGTTAGCATAGCATAGCTAGCGTTAGCTTACTACAAAAATACTCTTCTGTTGTTGGTAAAAGCACCCGTCCACTGTCAGTCCTTTAAACCTCCAACACATCGTAAAACGTTATATATGGATGTCCAAATGATTATATAAATATAACGAGCCTGAATGCAGATATAGGCTAGCTAGGCTAGCTGGTACAAGGGAGACTAAGCGCTGTTACTAAACAACATGAGAGGAGTTAGGGGGGAATATTTTATATTGTTTTTATAATACGTTTATAGGCCCTGCAGTGAAAGACAGGAGTCCAAACGCACCGTGAAGGTAAAATCCATGTTATAAATATGGAGTGAAGTGCTCTTAAACCCTGGTTGTTGGGTGTTTTGAAGTTTAGTTCACTCAGACATAGATTTGATTGATATGCCTGTTTAGTAGCATAGACTTTTTTACATTTTCTTTAACTTTTAGGCAGTGATCCTAATTCTTAGTAAGTTGGAGTCCAACACCAGGTGTTTCCAAATGAAGAAACTGTTACAACAGCAGAACAGTCAGAGGCACTTAAAAGATGTGACCCAGAGAGACTTGAGGACCACCGTCCGAACCAGACTAAGGAACACGGGTCCAGGACGAGTGGGCTCCGGCTTGGCTGCTGACTCCACCTGCTTTTCCAGCTGGTCCGACCAGGAATTGACCTCGCTGCCATCAGCAGCAGATGATCTCACTGGTGTCAGCAAACGTGTCGGTGAAGGGGCTGAAGAAACTTGGGAAGCACGCCAGCCAAACAAGAACTTTCCAGGACAGAAGTGGAATTCTGATGATCCACGGTGGTTTCCCATGGAGAGTTGTGCCGGTTTTGATAGTCAGATGGATGACTCCCTGTCAGAAGCCACTGTAACCTCTGGTCCCAGTTCGCCCCACAGTACCAATGTTTCACTCCAATGCAGAGAGTGTATGAGTCTTTTCTCTAGAATGAGAAGACAAAAACCTACAAAACCTACAAAAAGGAACAATGGTAACTATTTCAGATTCTATTGACTTGTTTCACAATATGGGGAAAATTACAGCATTATTACGTATTATATGTTTTGTAGTATAAACATATTAGTGACCTCTTATTTTGATGGGGGATTTATTCTGACTGAAATGTTTTGCATATGTCATGTAAATTCCATGGCACATTGAATAACCCACAGGTCTTCTATAATGCAACACTGCAGGAGTGGTCCGAGAGAAATGTGCAAATGTATTCTGATTGGCTGTTTACCTCTGCGCTTAATTAGAATGGAAACTGTGCGTATGTGCACTAAACAGTCCCAGTCCCGTCCATCAAGTTTCCCTGCACTTCATTATTTAGTGCTTTTTTTTTTTTTTTTTGCATATCAGCACAGACGCCTCAACCCAGCACCTAACTGCGCGAGAGTGAAATGGCTGTGCTGAATCAGGGAAAGCACTAATGTGTGGACTACAAGAGCTGTCCTGGGACACAACACTGAATTAAAAGCGCTGCTCTCTGATTATCCCCCCAGACCCAGCCTCTTTTTCCTGTGATACTTGGCTGCTGGATAAAGCATGGCGCCCACAGAGACAGCGACAAGTCAAAGGGTAGGTATGCTTTGCTGAAATGCAGGCATCTTGCTTTTATTGAAGGCCTGGCAGAACATGGTGGAGCGGCACATATGTTGGACGTTCCTGTGCTGCTAGCCGCTTGTGGTCATTGGAGAAAGACTGCTTTACTGTGCATGTGTTTTCGTTTCTCAGAAGGCTGTGGGAGCACCTGAAGCGGATCAGAAAGCAAGCGGCTGAGCGCTGCGACGGTGCAGCGACGTTCCGTGCGCAGGGCATCTGCTCCAGACCCCACGTGTTCCTACAGAGGTCTGTCCTGAAACAGTGGTCTGAAAAGTATATATAGATCAGAGCAGCAATGATGATAAATGTATGAACAGTTATCATTCCTTAGTCTGAATGTCGTGTATTTAACTAGATGCATTATATTATTATTTATGTTTTACTCCAAAACCATTAACGGTGCCAGCACTGATGTTTAGGAAAAAATATAAGCACTAAAAACTGACTTTGGGTCAGCAATAAATGTTCATTTGACTGTAAGGTAGAATGTAGCATGTATTCTGTGTCATGCTAAGACATGCTAAGATGATTGTGCGTTTTCATGCGTTTGTTTACAGGAACTTGCGCTGCTGCAGGAAAACATCAGCTGCTGTCAGTGGAGCGTCTGACAGCCACGTGGCTTCCCAGAGACGTCGCAGGAAGTCCTCGTGGCCTCCGCTCAGCAAGAGACGGCGACGCCAGAATGGCAGGCCGTCCTTGAACGGATCCGGCACAATGCGGCACGTGTCGGCTCAGGAGCTTAGCGTGGAAGCCAGCACTGCAGCGCGCGGGGCCCAGACGGCCCCGGAGAAGCCAGGGGCCATACCCGACACAGCCGGCGTCCTGGGCGCGCGGCCAGACAGCAGGGGACAGCTGGAGGGAACCCGCAGGGTGCTGAAGTTTGACAGCACTCCTAGTCTTGTAACTATGGAAACACAGGACACAAGGCAGGAACTGGTCCAGGAGAGGAGTGCAGGAGGAAGGTTATGTGAAGGCCCAGCAGATCTCTTGCTGGCGGACGGTGCGCTACGGAAGGGCATGTTGGAGGACTCGAGTGGGTTTAGAACCCCTTTGGAACTGTCCAGCATCGGGTCAGAGGTCGGCAGGAAGGTCCAGGCAGCGCATGCCGTGCAGAAGAGCAGTTTCAGGTCGATGTTAGCTGCACTTGAAAAGAGTCGCAACTGCATTTTTAAAGAAACTGACACGTGATCTTTTCCCAGAGGCCGTCTCACTGTAGAAGCCACGTTCTGTAGGTTTTGTGAATTATTTTTTGAGCCATTCGGTTCTGTTATAGAACTCAGAGGTTTTGGGTAAAAGAACATTTTTTGTTAACCTTCCTGAAGAATTTCACAGCTGCTTTCTGCATTTTTGGTTTGTCTTTGTCTTTTGTGTGTGTTTGTCTTTTGAGTGTATTTTGTTGCGAAGGCACGGTGTTGTTGAGTTATTTCACAACTACTAATCTTAAACATATGTTCTAGATTCGTAGCTCCTCCAGTAACTTCTTTAATAGCCTTTGGAGATGTTGTGGAAAACGGCCATTGGAATGGAAGTTATGTACATTTTAATACCGACATCCAGTGTTGACATGTATTCAGGACGGCGTTACAACAGCTAAAGACATGCATGTTTCAAGTACTACCACAAATTGTTTGTATGCTTAATAAATGTTTATATATAAATAAATACTTCAAATATTTATTAACCGAACAAACGTAATAGAATTAATAATGTTTTTTATGAACAAAAATGTTTTAATGTTGTGAAGTGTGATGTTTTTTCGTTGTAATGTCTTTCATGCAGTTCCAGTATGGGCCAGCTGGTGGTGCTAGTGCTACAACATCCACCACTGTCCCAGTCTTCCATGGAAAGCTGGACCTGCACATACTGCATGTGGCAAATACATGTACTGTTGTTTATTAACGTGTGCTTACAGCATAATTTCAGACTAGACATGTAACATTAGGAAAGCAACGATCTTAGTCAAAATGCCTGTTATTTTCTTCGAGAGATTATTTTGCCTTTGTGTGTGTGCGCCCGCGCTACTAAACATCTTACTGGTTGTTAATTGAAGGAGATTTTAGTGATTTTTTAAAAAGTTTGGCGAGGGCGACGAAGCGAGTTTGCCGCGTCCTCGCTCGTCATTGGTCCGACCGGCAGAGGCACGCGCTGTCAAAACGGGAGCGCACGCGCCGGCGCGTCAGCTGCCGAGACCCACGGGAGCAGCGCGCGTCTGCCCCGCGGACATCTGCCCCGGGAGTCGGGTTAAGGGTTGGCACTGCGAGCCCAAGGACCGCTGCAGGGGGTTTGGACCGCGCCGTGATCCAGAAGGCGCCGGCATCGTCCTTACGGGGACACGCGGCAGGTCTTTACCGGTCCGTGCGGTCTGGTGTCATCCTGAGCTCGTATTCCTGCGCGCGCCTTGCGATTAGCGCTTTTTACGCAGCAAAAGAGGAGATGCCGTCCGCGGACAGCTGTGAGGAAGCAAGCCTTCACGTGGACTGTGAGTTAAACCCTGACTCCACGCTACCTGCACACATGGTGCTTTAACGTAGCCTAGTTCTAGCGACGTTTAACAACGTTTTAATGTCGTACTTTCTTTTGCTTTAACGGTAATTTACTACTCTGTCTTGCTAAATTAACTCAACACTTAACATGTTGCGCTAAATACGTTTTCTTTGCAGACTGAGGCAGTGCAGACTTACCCCAGGACCTATGTTTTAATACCTGCTTTAAAGTCCAAAGTGCAAAGATGACGAACCGACACTCGGCTATGCTTGTATTGTGCTTACACATGGTGAGTCTTCTTAAATAAGTGTGAGAACTAACGTGGAGAAATTGTGTAATGCGGTCCCGGATCTCACCTCTGGGTTGTGGCACGAATCAATAGAAGAAACGCTAAAAATGTATTTTTAAATTAATCTGTAATAGCAAATATAATTTAAAGACATTTATTTATTTGTGGTTTCTATGTTTAATAATGCAAACATGTTAAACCGAGTAGTGACAATTTAATAGAAGCATCCTACATGCCTTTAGGCCATGCTATTAATTAATCAATTAATCAGGGGCGTTTCAAATGTTTCCTGAAGTGCTTTATAAAGGATGCATACGGTCGGCTTTCTAAACGCAGGTCAATACCGACTAAGAGGTGCTTTCATTGAATCTTTACTGTCAGTTACTTCAGGCACTGTGTGCGGACGTGTGTGGAACACTGGCCCCCAGTGTGGAGCAGAGATGAAACGGAACAGATAGCGCCTAATTGAGCCGCAGGCTGCAGCGCCGTGTCGCGTTTCCCCGGCGCACCGTATAATCCGTCTCCCGCTGAATTCTTAATTCCAAGTTATTTCTCGCATGAGAGGCAAGAGTGTGCTGTTATTTTTAAATAAGAATTCAAAATGCCACAAATTGGCTTTGGGAGGCCGGTGCGCAGGAAAAGCCTTTAACCCCCAAACCAGTTTAATTCCAAATGAGAATTCTTATAATGGGCTGGCCTTAACCCCTCCTGCAGGGACTCGGCTTTGCCTGCTCCTACTCCCTCCGGTTTATTGTGCCTTAACCCCCTCCCTTAGATTGTAATAAAACGTGTTTACCCTGGATTAGGTGCAGGTCTCAAATCCCAAGATTTCTGCAAATACCACAAGATTTATTGATTTGGATTTATGTATGTTATTTTTCATAGAAGGGCTTATGCCGTCAAATAATCTTTCATCACATTTTTGTAATTTCTGTTCCTTTTTGCCACAAATTAAATCCGATATTTGATTAGTGGCAAATCAGAACACAACACACACACACACACACACACACACACATATATGTATATATATATATATAATTTATATAAAATTTGATTAGATTTTTTTTTTTGGTGTGTGTGTGGTAATATCACAAAGATGGTGTTTCTTTAGAGGGTCACCTTTTAGTACCATGCAAAATTCTTTATATGTAAATCTGAAATTAAACAATGGTTATATGGACACACTGAGAGGAATTTCACCTCCCCTAAGTTCTGTGGATGCAAATCTCACCACTGATTCAGATCTAAATTCTACACGTAGCATTACCAGTAACACTAACAGCATCCAGTCTCAAACACTGGCAGTAACACTAGCAGTAACCGGTGTTGCTGCCTTAGTAAATGCTCGGTAGTGAACACCACTCCTGAATCACTCTTCCATGACTGTGCTTTCCGTGAGCTTTTCAGAGGGGCTACGATTGCTTTGTGCATTGTAATGCCTATATAAAACGAGTGTGAGTGGATACACATTGTTAATCTCTCACAAGCTTTGTGTGAGAATGTTGTACTTGGTGATAGCTACTCATGACTGTCACTGTCCTTACAACTGGTATCCTGGTTTCCGGTGCATTGCACAGGAATTTTGAAGCCTTATGAAATTTGCACATAAAAAAATGGTGATACTGTCCATCATGTAAACTGTGAGAGTTTAGGAAGCAGCTGAGAGAGGGTCCTGGTATGGAACCGTGTCTGTCTTTTCATCCAATGTTTTGCTCTGTAGGATTTGTTAATATTTTACTGGTTTGTACACTGTGGTCACAGACTTAATTTTATTCCAAGGTGATTCTTGTAAATCTGAAACAGGACATTTTGGCTATAAGCTTTGTTGAGCTGCACACACGTTACGGTGTTTGGGACACAATCTGGTGAGTGTTGCTGATCTTTCTCTGCAGGAGACCGAGCTCATGTGGGGAGCTCAGACAGGAGACTTTACATCTCATTTGCATCATATGAAACATCACTGTCTGTTACAGAGAGTTCCTCATGCCAGCTTTCATTTTAGTGGATTAGCTGGGTCTATCATCTTTAATTGTACTTTTACACTGAAACATGAGTCTGTCTCTTTTTTCAGCACACACACACACACACAAAATAGCAAGCTGTGCCTGTAATTCACTTCTGCTCATACATGGTCATATTTCTGGTGTTAATAGTTAATAGGTTAATAGTAGACATTCTTATTACCATAGTTTTTACACAGTTGTTTTCACTACCATCTTTTTTGACATTGATGTTAATTGGCAGAAGAACATGCAGAACTCTGTTAGCCCCTGTGATCACAGCACTCTTCTCTGGTTTATGGGTCTAAAGGTGGTGTATGGCACTGAGCCCAGAGCGGCGTGGGGACCGCTGGGATGGAGGGAGGGTGATGAGAACAGCAACGGACCCCAGCACGGGCCCCGCCCACATTCCGCCAAACTGCCCCGCCTCTTTGCTGCCCCGCACCTTGCTGTGCAGGACACCTGGGCCTGGCTGACCAACCGCACAGGAGGAGAGGAGGCCCTGGCCCGCGTCAAACGCCGGCCAATCGTCAAGACGGGCAAGTTCAAGAAGATGTTCGGCTGGGGCGACTTCCACTCCAATATCAAGACCCTCAAATTCAACCTGCAAATCACAGGCAAGATCGTCGACCACGGGAACGGGTCCTTCAGCGTGTACTTCCGTCACAACTCCACCGGCTTGGGCAACGTGTCCGTGAGCCTGGTGCCACCTTCCAAGATGGTCAACTTCGGTGTCACCCAGCAGGAAGTGCTGGAGATCCCCAAGGATGGCAAGACCTTCAGCTGTGAGGTGGAGTACGAGAAGACTGACCGCAGCAAGCGAACATCATTCTGCAACCATGGCTCCAACAAGGTGTGCTTCCAGGAGCAGACACAGAGCCACGTCTCTTGGCTCTGCTACAAGCCCTTCAAGGTCATCTGCATCTACATAGACTTCTTCAGCGCTGACTACAAACTGGTCCAGAAGGTGTGCCCGGACTACAATTACCACAGCGACATGCCCTACACATCCATGGGATAGCGCTATCCAGATTGCGCAAGATCAAATGTCTGAGTTGCAGAATTTGCATTTACCTCGTTACCTTTTTCTGCAGCGGCCAGGCAGGAGAGAGCAAGGCAACTGCTGGAAGCCCTTGGGGTTTGATTCCTGTTTTCTTGCCCCCTTTACTCTGTTAATGCCTGTGCAGCAGTTCAAGTCATGGGGGGGGGGGAGGGGGGAGGGGGGGGGGGGCCCTTCTTAGCTAAATGAGAAAAGTGGCTGCACATACTCCATATTAGCCATTTAACATCCATGTTACTAGTTTTGCACGTTCTAACAATTCTATAATGCTGGAATAGCATTTGTAAATTTGACTGTAAATAAGGTGGAATTTGAAAGCATCATTTCATCTGTGAGCTGCTCACAAGGTTCAGTGATGTCATGAGTGTAATGTTTTAAGTGGTACACCGTTTACATCATGTGTGTGTGCCACAAATCAATAGTGGCTAAGTTCTCCGTTACCAGTTGAGATTTAGAAAAACAAGCCCATGTTCTTGCTGTCTTTTGTGAGGTTCTAGTTTTCATGCCTTGTGGATGTTTTCCTGTTTATGGCAACAAAGCAGGCTATGACAACGTGGAGTTTTAAAACTGTAATGCATTCTCCCATCTCCTAGAATTATTCTGTACCGTTCGTTTTGATCATTAAAGTAAAAAAACAGCAACAAAAAAAACAAAAAACAAAAAAAACCCCACAAGATGGCAAAACCACCTAAGCAGTAACTGCGCTCACTGACATTTCACACAGTTCTGCTTGATTAGACTTGAAGTTAAGATAGTTCAAATTGAAATAAAAATTGTGGCAGGACTGCGGAAATGCAAAGACTTTCAGCTGCTAATATGGTCATGACTCCCCTACAAGATGACATGGAAAATAGGCATGAACAGTATATCTGAAGTACCAGATATGAAACTGATACCAAGGCATTATTTCCACTTACTGTAATGGTCCAGTCTGCTGAGCTTCATGATGTACACTGGCACTTCCTGCATTTTGTTGTTGTTATAACATCTACAAGAATTAAATGTGCACTAAGCTGTAGCTTTGCGCTGCCTGTTATGTGTAGAATGCCGTTAAGTCCTGCACATTCAGCTGCACACCACAGTTCCAAAGCTCCAGCATACAGTGGTTATGTCCCAGGACTACAGGGAGTGTGGAGCTTCGATACAGGCAACAGAAGAATTCATTTAGTCTGTTTTCATGTTGATATAATTGCATTAGCACCAAATATGCTGCATGTCTAACTGGTCCTGTGTTACATACGGCTGTGTGTGTATTGCACAGCTGGATCACAGTGAAGCACTGATTCATAATGAGCACTTCAAACACAGATAGTTGCTCAGGGTTTGGGCTTTTGCCTCTTCAATCAGATCTTAAGTGAGTTCTGAAGGTTTAGAACAGAAAGCCACCCTTAAATATACCTAAACAGAACTTGCTTGGGATCAAGTATCAAATGCTCCAGATTCACCGTTATGATTCACATTTTTGCAACGACACTTTCACTAGTTTAACACATTGTATTTCTAACATTCTTTGTCTTTAAGCTGCTGTGATGACTATATTAAAAACGGACTAAATGCTATTTTAGACTTTAGTAAATGTAACTTCTTAGTGTTTTTGAGAAACAGGCAAAACCGGTGCTTTTTCCATTTTAATTTCAAAGCAATAAACCAAAAGTACTTCTCATCCACAATACAGTTTCCAAACACAAAAAAATCTGCCATTTGAGTAGAGTAAGCAAAGCTGCTAATAATTGAAAATAAACTCCTTACAACTAAAATCAAAAATAAGTCTGTGTGAAAAGGAAAAATGTTTTGTAAACAATATGGTAAACAAATCTTCATATTTACCCAATAGTTAAGTAGGTGCAAAATATCAACATTTTCAGTTCTGTTTTTCATGTAATACTCATATTTATACTCAGAAAGAATGCATCACATTTGACCAAGTATTCTAATACAGAATCTCAGTTAATACATATGCCCATATTTAATGATGTTAGACATTACTAGGAAACATTTTTGCCAACAACATGGGCAACACCACCATTTTAAAAAGTGTCAATGTGGAAATGATTTTGCACTTGACATGTGGATGTGTTCACACTTTTCCTTTTCTTTCACACTTTTTTAAAATTTTTTTGAAATGTCAAATCACAGATAGGGCTCAACATCTTGCTTTTTCAGCTAATGTTCCCCTGTTGAAAACACTTAACAGACAGGGTCCTAAACATCACCTTAAAACTACTGCGTTCCGGGAGAGTTAGTGCAATCTGGGCCGGCCTGGGTAGAGGCGCAACAGGCACACGGTCGCGCGGAGAGACACCACAGCAGGGGGAGGGGGCCACGGATGTCCTTTAAGGCCATTTCTCATTTGACACGTCGCTGAGCAGAGCTCCGGGAGCCCAGAGTGAAGCTGGCTGGGAGGCAGCCATTTTGAAGGCGGTTCCTTCTTCCTCTGCAGTGAGCAAAGGGCACTGTAGGCCAGTGCCGTCTTCCAACGGCGCTCTGGAGAGGAAGCAGGAGCAGGGCAGAGGATATGAAGGGAGGGTGGACAGAGTGGGGTGGGCGCCTCCACAGGCGGCGTGTCTTTATGAAGTCCGTAAGGGCGGAGGTCAGGACTGCTTTAGCCGTTTTCTGGGCAGGCCGAACGGAGGACACTGTGCTGAGGCGAGGGCACGGAAGGCCTCAGCCACTAGGTGAGGATGGGACTGGATCATAGCCTTCCAGCCAGCTGTCTCCATAATGTCTGCTGCATGACTAGGGGCAATAAGAGCAATGGAGCAAGTGACTAGAGAGTATTCTACTGAATGTTTTCTGACCTGTAGAGAGGCAGTAGAACACTGGCATACGTACTTGCTATTCCAGTTTTTCCCATCTTTACAGCCCAACTGTCTGAAAACACTGCATCTGAGGAGGAAACAAGCACAGTGTTTGTAGCGTTTCTCTGCTATATACAGCAGGTGCACAGAACAAGTTCATGCATCAGGGGTCAGTCACCTTCCTTCACCGAGTGAAATCCATCTGCATGCATTTGCACCTTGTTCTTTACCACATGTTAATTTCTGTGTGCGCGCGCACGAGTGTGTTAAAATCTGTATGTGTGCGCGTGCAAGTGTATTAATGTGAGAAAATGAGGAGGAGAGACATGGAATCTTCATGCTTGCCTGTTAATGAAATCTATGGCTTGTGCTTTGAGTTGTTCTGCGCTATGAAGGTCTGCTAGAATGAGAATATCAGCCACATTCTCCACAGACAGGCTGTTACACAAAGCCTCCTCACACATCACCTTCAGTCTCTCCAGAGCATACTGCACAAAGCAAGACAGAAAACTCATCAAGGGACGAGACTCATTTACTACAGAAGACTGTGCACTAACTGCTAATTCATTTACAGTCGCTGCTGGTGCAGTGTTGCCTCTAGTCTCACCTTGTCTGCTGCAGCTAACAGGTTATCGGCCATTTTCTCCAGGTTAGGAGCTTTGCCTGTATAGATGAAGACCATCATTTCCCTGAACACATCCGGTTCAACGTCACTGATGTCCACGCGGTTCTGGTGATTGTGATGGGGGGTGGGGTGGGGGTCAACCCAGAAAAAAAAATTAAAAAAAATGTACAGAACATAAGTGCTCCCGCGGTGACTTTATACACAAAACATCTCGTCAAAACCATTTCCTTCCCTACCTTTTTACTTTCTTCCATTTTGTGTTCAAACATGGCGTTGAATACTGGTGACCTTGCTACAAACACAAACATGAAGGTGTTACCACGGGCAAAGAGACACAAACAGTCCCAGAGCATCATCAAACCCAGCGTGCTCCCTCAGACATCTAGGGTCAAGAGCCACACCTGCCAGGATGGACTTGTGCGCTTTGAACTCCTGTCCTCCCACAAACAGGCTGCAGTCGGTGAACCTGGAACCCTCCCACAGGTTGCCCAAGTCGTCGGCCAGCTGACACTCAGGTACCTTCAGCATGTTCATGTTGGACTGGCCCGAGATGTTCACAGAGTCCTGCACCACGCTCACCTGCAGGGATTCAGAGCACCAGGCAGGGGGGAATTCCAATAATTCCTCCAAAAGGCCCAACTGGGAATTGCAGGATCTGTACCACAAACATCCTGACACCAGCTATTAGTTTACCAAGAAAGATTTGTTTAACCAAACTGGCAAAGCTAGCTGCCATAACTCCTGACTGAAGCTTTAAGGTAGAACTGGTACAACTGAGGATTTAGGAGAGATACCTCTTTATTCAAACTTGACAGAGAGCAGATCTGTTCTATGCCATCTTCTCTGTTTAAGAGAAAATCTGTTCTACACGATCAGCCATTCATTCAAAATACCACATATTAGAAACAGCCCATAGCTGTACTGTTAACATTTTTTTATAGGGCATAAGGTGCCCTACAGTGTACTTGGTGGTATTCTGAGATCAGAATATCGACATCAATACATTTGGTCAGCAGTGGTTCTGTGCCCAGGACCTGACCAATCATGAAGTGTTTATCTGTTGTCATACTTCTCACCAACCTCTAAAGTGCCTCTCACTGTACACTTATAACGTGACCCTGTAGTACAGCTATACTACATTAAAGTAACCAGTGCACACAGATGTAATGTAGAAGTGTATAATCAAATGGCTGGGTGAGTCTGACTTAGACACAGTACCTCACAAAAGAGAGTAAGCTTGTCATCTGGTAAAAGTCCATTTGCTTCATCAAGCAAGAAGTCACGTCTAATGAACTTTTTGAAGCCCCAGTCCTTACCCTGGACAAAGCGATAGGCTCTTTGGCTTTCTGTAAGGGAGGGACAAAACACAAACTAACAGTAACTACCCTACTTTTTCCAAGGCATAGTCAATTAAGTGGATTATTTTATTTTAGTTATTTATTTTTGCAAGCGCTCACCCATGGCTTTAGTTTCTTCTCTTTTGGCGTTCAGTAGGGAGAACTTGAACTTTGCTCGTACTTCACTTTTTGGACAGTTGACGAGCAGTAAGTAGAGGGACAGATAATCTTTACTCTCATCATCAAGTCCCTTTGGATTCACTCTTAAACACCTACAGAGGAAAAAAGTTGCATGTGGACTGAGGAGGAGGTCATAACATCTCCTCTGGCTTGGCCCAGCTGTCACGAGGCACGTTTTGTAAACAGGTATTAAGGTTATGAGGTATCTTTGAGTGAATTTAGAGTTAAACTCACCACTTCATCTTGTCATTGGGACCAGAGGAGAAGGTAGAGCTCTTCAGAACCTCGCCCATCTCCTCTCGACAGAAACTGAAGTTGTTTATTGTCCACATGTAGGAGAACTTTACTACTTTAACCTGTCAGATAACCAAAAGAAGCAACTGTTAGCCCTTAAAACTTGAACAGATTGAAATCTTAACACAAGCTACAATTTTGACTTTTGTGCCCATTTGTGCATACTACAAACAAAGCCAAGCCATCCCTCAGGAATGATCTTTAATGCTCTCTCACCTGTGTGTAACACCAGCTCTCTGCCACAGGTCCTGATGTCATTTCCCCCGGCGGAGGGGGTGTTGGGACCCGTGACATGGCCAGCTTTAGCCCCTCTGACCTTCCTAATGATGCTTGACCTATGCAGGTTAAACCGTTACGTGTTTCAGCCTCTCACATTCTACTGGAACTGACAATAAGAAGGTGAAAATGTATAAAACTATCAATTTTGCCTTCATGTTTTAAAAGTAAAAGCAACTGGTTTATTATAGTTAAAAAACATATTAGGCAGGCTATTAAATAATAAGACATCAGTCTAGGTCTTGTGTCTCAAAGCTACTGTGAGCAGCTGGTGATTAAGCGGTATTAAAAGTGTTCAACTCTTACCTTGACTGTGGAAGAAAGCAGGCGGCTCATGCCATACCTAACAGCACAACAGTAAAACACAGGTCTCTACAGAGCGATCAGACACAGCTCTAACACTGCATATTGATATCAGACTCCTCAGAGCCCATCATTGCTAAACAGGGAGGGAGGGAGAGAGAGAGAGAGAGAGGGAGGGAATTACAAATAAATCAATAGTTTTGGCATTTTTCAGCAGTACTTGCTTGAAAACCCCAAGCAATAGAGACTGAGCACTTACTTTCAACCTAAAATGATTTTAGTTGCCACAACACAGATCTGGTTATTTCTGTGTACACCGCAATCTGCAGCTACAGAATTACTGTTGATTTTGCTTCACAGCAATGTTTAACTAAAAGTCTAATGATTACCAACTTAAAAACAAGAAAAGAATATACATAAACTATTAAACCCCAAGAACTATGCTTTGCCACAGATGTCCCTGTGCAAACATTTAAATGCAAGGACTATAAAAACCAGCACGTCTATTAATAGAATGATCTTACACCTTTGAAAAGTGCACCAGGTGTTCACAACACTATATTGCTTAATTTACAACTGACTAGACATGATCATCTGAATCAAAACTGTAATCATACATTTGTGGTTACCTTAATGATTATTTATTTTCTATTAATAATCATCTACTTGAAGCACGCCTCATCAGATATGCAGGGAGCCTTCCACATCTGTTCAGTCACCTACCACCACGGCACAAGCCTCCACCGTGCTACTATACAGTTGACCCACAGGGTTGATTATCGATTAGCGTACCAATGAGTGCAACAGTGAAATTTGGCAATATGTCCACTTTTGCCGACCTCTCCCACACAAGGCACTGCCATTGGACACACTGCTTGTAGTTTATTTACCAGTTATATATTATAATCTTATACCAGAATGCAGAGTGTGATGTGGAGGCTTATAGAGGCACTAATTAAAAAAACAGGCACTATCCTTGTTTTATTTGCAATAATGCCAATGATGGTGCAGGTAACCCATATACGCCACTGAGCTCTAGAGGTCTGGCTATTGATGTCATTACATGGGTTTACTGCTCAGCTTCTTGACCAACTGTCAGTAAATTGAAACATTTGTTTCAACTTGTATTGCTGGGTTTTTTTGTATCATCAATTATAATGAATGAAGAAATCATTTAAAGTAAGAAACTTTCATACAGTAGATTACAGAATTTATTACAAGGATAGCCCCTTGAGATGTAACATCTCATTTTCAAGAGTCCAAAATCTTAACAGAAGACATTTTCTCAGAGCTCAAGACATTTCTAAGGAATGGAGATATGTCTACACCAAGTAGTCTGCATACACAAAATCAGTGTAAAAAAATTATGCTGCATTAAACAATGCTTATAATGCAAGAAATTAACTTATAAATAATGACTCATGATGCCAGGCCTAGACAAATAAACAAATAAAATAAAGAATGAACACATTACTAGATATATAAAAACAACGCTTTTCTGCATTTACTCACATTTGGTGTACTGAATCTACTTAGAAGAGGTAACTCATTGAGGACTTCCAGAACCAAGTGCTTGGCAGTCTGCAGATTCCGTGGGACGTCACTGCCAATACAGCGCGATTAAACCCTGGTAAGATATATAATGCATGTTAACTTAAAATATTTATTGGAGTGTCTCAGGCTTACATTAGGCCAAAGTACATGAACTCCCGGCATCTTAATATTAACAAACACAGACACATATATAGATAACATCCATTTCTAGAGGAAGAGTGCTTCAAACTCCACTTCTGACTTAGGACTAACTACAACTGTTGTGAGTCATGTTAAAGTGTGTTCTTTTTTCTAGGCCCTAAAATATTTACTCCCACACACTGAGGTGGGAGAAAGCAAAAGCTAAAAGGGTAATTAGTTTGCTGGATTGCATGATACAGAAGTACACTGAACTGGCCTGAAATCAAGCTGTAACTTTATAAAAATCCAGTTTAAAAAAAATAACAAAAACGAAAAATAAAAAAAATCAAAACACACAAAAACCCAAACACCAAGTACAACAGCAAAAAAACCCAACTACAATTCATCAAGTGCACATTTAACTACGCTATTACTTAAAGGAATAGCTTGATGAAAAAGTTATTTGGAGAGAATTGTGGAAAATAGATTTTTTGGACAAACTTCTACATTCAGTTCTCAGAATGATGATGAATATTAATTTCTGAAAATCCACATAGCTAACAAAGTTATAGGCCAAACTGTCTAAGATATTTAGTTTCTGGTCCTCTTGTTTAAGCTTGACATGTTAAGCAATGAAAAATCCCCTCTCAGTAATCATCGTGAACAAAATCCTGTCGTGAACAAGCGCGCATTTACAAAAACAATAACATCATGTGCATGACCCAAATGCACACAGACAGCAGCAACCCCATCACCCTATTTTGTAAAATAGTCCATCACAGAAATGTCTGAAACATGGGTACAAGCGCTCATTACAAAGATTTTGTTGCAGAGGTCAGCTGCCGTTTCATCAGCTGTTGAGGATTAGTGAGAGAAGGCGAAAAAAGGGCAAAGGGCGTTGCTGCTGTCTTAGCAGATCCTGCTGGCTCTTCTGTGCAGGACAGAAGCCAGCAGTGGTGTGAACGCTGATCTGTGTCTGCGTCGCAGAGCGTGATGTAAAAGAACCACATGAATTCTGACCTGATAGTTCTCACTGCAGTCAGATTGTCATGGATTAGAAATGCATCTAGGATCACATACAGAAAACAACATGCAAAAGTGGCATAAACTGATTTGAAAAAAAAAATAGCCCAAATCTTATTATGTCACGCTGCTGGGGAACAAAATCTGATGTGTCTCAATAAATAATTTGGTCCAGTTTTTACTTGCAGTTTGAACTCAGCCTTAATGGGTCACCTAACACAGTAATCAGTTTTAGATCTAAACACAACGCACTGATGTAATACAAACTTTACAGCTAAAATTCGGTAGTTAAAATGTTTTCATACAAATAAGCCGAGAGCAGAAAGGAGAATCAAACTTTAAAGGCAAGGGGCTTGAAGATTGGGGCTTTGTGGAAGTGCGTCTGGCGAGCAAACCACGTACGACTCCCAGATTTCCGTTCACATCTAGTCCATGTCATACCACGACACAATAGTATACCAAATTAGGGTATTAATCGAATGACACTAGCGACATAGCGTGTGAGGCTTGAGACACGGCAGGTCCTGCCAGGTTACGGCGAGTTGAGTACAGCGGCTTGAACAAAATCACCTCCGTCCTGTTGGCCGAGACTCGCAGCTGACGCCAAGTTAACTTTTATGCAGGATGGCAGGTTATCTAACGGCTAACGTTGCTAAATTCACTCATCTCCATGTCAGTTTACGCGGTAAACAAACCCCACTTGCTATAAAAACAAAAGGAAAAACTAAACGATAAGGGCTGTCGTTAACTCGCTGCCCTCCTCACCAGGACGTTTCTGAAGAGGAGAGTTTAAGAGTGGAAACACAGCTAGCTACACGGCTACTCAGCTAGCCTGGCCTACACATCACGCACGGCCCCAAACAAGTGACCAAACGACAACTAAAGCGGCCTAACAAATCTGCTTTCCAGTGAAAGGAAGAACCTGGTACGTATGAAGTCAAACCCCCGCACCTCAGCTGCCCAGGACGCGAGGTTTCCTCAGGACGCACGGCTAGGCTAGGCTAAGCTAGGCTAGGCTAGCTGCCTTTGTGTGGTAGCCAACACATCGCTGCTCAATGAAGACGGAAATCTTTTACAAACCTTTTAGTCACTCTTCACATTAGACAAAGAAAGACTGTGGGAGGGTTTTTTTGACATACAAAATCTTTTTTTCTTAAAAAACGTGTTGAAAGAGGGAACTTTTGGTCCTTTTTTTTTTTTTTTCTTTTTTTTTTTTTTTTTAAGAGAAGGGGCGCTTTCTGCCTTTCAAAACAGGCTCGAGCGCACAGCGGCGTCTACGGTCCTGCTCGAGCGGTGAACTATGCGCATGCGTGTCAGGATGGTCTGAGAACTTCCTCCTGGACGCATCCGTCCAGACAGCTGCAGATCTACCCTAACCGTCCCCACAAATGTGCACTAAATAAAAGAAGCAACAACAACAAAAAGCCTCTTTTAGAGGACATGCATAATGACACTGATCAGCGTAAGTCACCACTCGTGATCGAACCTGACTGACAGGTTATGTGTGTTTAATAAATGCACTTTAGGCCTCCTTCGAGGATTAGCTCTACCCATATCATCACCATATCCCACAAGGTATCAAGGGAGAAAAAGATGCCAGATAGCAGTCACCATTGTACTGGTAATGATTTTCATCTGTCTGAGAGATTTAATAAATGGCTTCTAAAGGCAATGAAAGATATACTACAGGATAATAGAACTAACCAATACAGGCCTGAATTGCTTTAAAAGATATATTATTTTTGAAATATTATATATTATTGCTGAAAGACAGTGTCATATGGACTGAACAGTTATTTGACTACTTTATTTGCATGACAAAAGTTTCAATTTATTGTACTGCTCTGCATAATATGGAATATCATTGTACAATATTAAAGTTTGAGGATTATACATTTACTGATAAAGTATGATTTGCGTAAATGCATTGCACAAGATTATTATCAGCCACAGTTGATTAAAATACATTTAGTTACATCGGTTAAACCAACAACATTATTATTTTGCATTTTACATTTTATTATAGAAAATAAGACACCTTTTTGTTCTGCTATTTTGTTTGCTTGGATAATTATGGCTGGATCGGGAGGTTCATTATGATGATGGTGTGTGTGTGTGTGTGTGTGTGTGTGTGTGTGTGTGAGTGTGTGTGTGTTTGTGTGTGTGAGAGACTCCGGTGAAGTTTCAGTTCTCAGCTGAGTTTACCCCTCTGGCTTTGAATAACCCAATTAGCAAATGGGAGTTTTCTGTTGGATAGGGAGGCATCGGCCTTGGGCTTCCTGCAGACTCACGCATCAGTGCGTAATCTTGTTTTTACAATAAAAAGGCTAATGATGTAAACATAACCCTAAATATGAAAGTTTGAAGGTTTCATTAGCAGACAGTTCCACCTAGATGTTTATTTCCAGTTGTAGAATAATGTAAACCACTTGCTGTGGTGTCATTGATGTATTTGCAATAGAAAATGCATTTACGAAAGTCTGTTCATTCTGCAAATTTGCATGTATGAGTCTAATGAGAACAAGCATGTTTCCCTGTGTCTGGAAAACATTTTCTTACAATAATATTACCCATTATCTGACAGAAACAAAATAGCTTCAGCTTAACACCAGCCAGTGAGCAGCTCCCCTAGTGTCTTCACTGTTAAGTACTGCAGAGCTCCCGAACAGTAATAATTATCAGTCTTAATTAACTTCATTGTTCGAGTTCAGGCGTCTAATCTGGGAAATGGTAATGAGTTTTAAAACCTTTGGCGACATACAACAAGAGAGAAGGTGGAAAGAGTGAATGTGTTGTGTCTTTGTATGTATGTGTGTGCATGTGTACAAGACATAAGAGAGAATGCAGGTCTGGAAACAGCTTTTAAATTTATATTTACTCTCCCTCTTCCTCCTTGCACAAGGTCACATCTGTGATACCATTACTTCTCTAAGAGTTGAATAAACTGAATGAATAAAACTGATCATGCATAATCCCTAACCTTGAGTTTGTGTGTCTCTATACGTGTGACTGAGGGACCAAGGGAGATGGTGTCTGTGTGTGTGTGTGTGTGTGATTGTATGTGTAATCTTATTACACAGAACATGGCATTGGGTGTGTGTGCAGCAGAAACCTGCACTGGGTGGAAGTGAGAGCTAAAAGCTGACTGATAATCCTACCCTGAGCAGGTCTCTCTGCTAGTCAGGATAAGATGGTACCACATCACTGATGGCCCTGCAGAAAGAAAACGAAAGCCATCAAGACTTTGTAATATGCCACATATAAGTGCACATTAAACCTCAGCGGTTTATTTAGTCTGACTGTTGTTAAATAGCAAAACCAAATGTTTATTTAGGGTTTATGATAGACAGACCTGAGTGAGTATAGGTCACGGCAAAGTTCAAGTGTTCTTGAAGCAGTCCTGCTATATGTCCATGGTTGATTTATACTGACTTTCCAAAGGTGTGATGATGCCTGGGGTCCATTACAGAAGCCTTAAGGATGTTGACTACAATATGCACTAGTGCAGACGTTACATAGTCTAGTGCTTTGTTTGTTGTCCTAAATAAAGTAAAAAAAAAAAACCACTGGCCTAGGAGTGGAACAGAAATACATACATACGCTATACTGCCAAAAGTTTTCATTAATCTGCCTTCGCATGTGTATGAACTTGAGTGACATCGCAATCTTTATCCATAGGGTTTAATATAATGTTGGCCCATCCTTTGCAGCTATAACAGCTTCAACTCTTCCGGAAAGGCTTTCCACAGGGTTTAGGAGTGTGTTTATGGGAATTTTTGACCATTCTTCCAGAAGCGCATTTGTGAGGTCAGACACTGATGTTGGATGAGAAGGCCTTGCTCAAAGTCTCTGCACCAATTAATCCCAAAGGTGTTCTGTCGGGTTGAGGTCAGGACTCTGTGTAGGCCAGTCAAGTTCTTCCACACCAAACTCTCTCATCCACATCTTTATGGACCTTGCTTTGTGCACTGGTGCACTGTCATGTTGGAAGAGGAAGGGGACATCCCCAAACTGTTCCCACAAAGTTGGGAGCATGAAATTGTCCAAAATCTCTTGGTATGCTGAAGCATTAGCAGTTCCTTTCACTGGAACTAAGGAGCCGAGCCCAACTCCTGAAAAACAACCCCACACCACAAACCCCCCCCCCCACCACCAAACTTTACACTTGGCACAATGCAGTCAGACAAGTACCAGCAAACCCAGACTCGTCCAACGGATTGCCAGACAGAGAAGTGTGAATCGTCACTCCAGAGAACGTCTCCACTGGTCTAGAGTCCAGTGCTTTACACCACTGCATCCGACGCTTTGCATTGCGCTTGGTGATGTAAGGCATGGATGCAGCTGCTCAGCCATGGAAACCTATTCCATGAAGCTCTCTACACAGTGTTCTTGAGATAATCTGAAGGCCACATAAAGTTTGGTGGTCTGTACCGATTGACTCTGCAGAACGTCAGTGACTTCTGCGCACTACGTGTCTCAGCATCCACTGACCCTGCTCTGTCATTTTACGTGGCCTACCACTTCCTGCCTGAGTTGTTGTCATTCCAAATCACCTCCACTTTGTTATAATATCACTTGACTGTTGACAGTGGAATATTTAGTAGTGAGGAGATTTCATGACTGGACTTGTTGCACAGGTGGCATCATATCACGATACCACGCTGGAATTCACTGAGCTCCTGAGAGCCCATTCTTTCTCAAATGTTTGTAGAAGCAGTCTGCATACCTTGGTGCTTCGCTTTATACACCTGTGGCCATGGAAGTGATTGGAACACCTGAATTCAATGATTTGGCTGTGTGAGTGAATACTTTTAGCAATATAGTGTGTGTATATATATATATACATATATATAATTAAACATCTACTTTTTCATATATAAACTGGCTCCTCCTACTACTAATTCTGAAGCACTTTGCTTGCTCAGCTGATGAAAGACATCTGTCTGAAACATTGTTTCTCTGTGTAGTTTGCTACAATTTTGAATATCTATCTGTCTATCTATCTGTAGAGAGAGAAAATTGAGAGATACAGAGTGATATAGAGAAAGAAAGATTGATACAGAGAGGGAGGGAGAGAGATGGAGGGAGGGAGAGAGCCTTTGAAGTCTGTCTGTCTCACCCTTCAGGACAGAACTCTGGCAGACTACCCATTTATCAACACAAGCACAAAGCTTGGAGATCCTTGGTTGGTATGATTAATTAAGAAGAATTAATTGAAATACACCAACCACACATTATTCAAAGAGCATACTCTTTTGAAGTCAGTCAGCATTTAGCTATTAATGATAAGGCAACTGAGAAAATATATACATGTCCTGTACTAAACCCTCCTGTCTGTTTCCCAAGAAACAGCCTTCATCTGAATTTTACCACCTTAAGACACTCCCGTTAAAAACTCCGCACACCCACTCCCTCCCCTCTCCCGCTGCTTGTCAGAAGAAAGGACTGCGGCATCATTCATGAGGAAAAGAGAGAAATGTGAGGAGGAGATTCAGCCAGGAGGTGCGTGTGAATCCGGCGTTCTGAACACGGCGGCGCAGATAACGCGCCTGCATCGCTGTGAAGGCAGCAGTTTGACAGGTCTCTGCTGGTTCCTCTCTTTCATCTCTGAAACTGACAGCAAGGTTTAAAGCCTCTGTTTTATTTATGTCTAAATTTGTGCTTTGTGTTGAAGGAGATGGTAGGAGAGTCGCTCACCAGTTCTTACATATGCACACTCAGAGGACGCGTGGTTGGACGAGGATGAGGGAGTTTCACCACCTCTCTGGGATCTCTCTCACTGTCTAGTCTTAAACTACACAGTCATTTAAGTTAAGCGAATGCTATGGCTAGTGTGCTGTATATGCCTCAGTGCAGTTAAGCTCTAGCACAGAAAGTTCACTGGTGGGCAGAGTGGGGCCTTCAATATGAATAAGAAAATGTGTTTGTGCGTGTGTTTTTGTCTATTTAACTAGACAAAGTGAATTGAGCACGGTCATTTTTCGTACTGGGTAGCACAGCTTATCTCCCTAAATTGGTATTCGCTAAGGCACAGACATCAGAATCTGTCTGTTGGTTGTGATGCTGTAAGTAGTTCCTTTCACAGAGAGGAGAGGTGCACCATACACCTAAGGACATAATGCACAGCGTACTGCAAATTTATGTCTATGTACATATGTGGCTACATATATATATATTTTCCTGAAGACATTGGATGGACAGGATTTGAGCAGAGCCCCAGACAACATTCCCTACTGAAGACTGGTCACACAGACAAGATTCTCTTCTTAAGACTGGTCACACAGACAACATTCCCTACTGAAGACTGGTCACACAGACAAGATTCCCTACTGAAGACTGGTCACACAGACAACATTCACTACTGAAGACTTGTCACACAGACAACATTCCCTACTGAAGACTGGTCACACAGACAACATTCACTATTGAAGACTGGTCACACAGACAACATTCACTACTGAAGACTGGTCACACAGACAACATTCACTACTGAAGACTGGTCACACAGACAAGATTCCCTACTGAAGACTGGTCACACAGACAACATTCACTACTGAAGACTGGTCACACAGACAACATTCCCTACTGAAGACTGGTCACACAGACAACATTCACTACTGAAGACTGGTCACACAGACAACATTCACTACTGAAGACTGGTCACACAGACAACATTCCCTACTGAAGACTGGTCACACAGACAACATTCCCTACTGAAGACTGGTCACACAGACAACATTCACTTCTGAAGACTGGTCACACAGACAACATTCCCTACTGAAGACTGGTCACACAGACAACATTCACTACTGAAGACTGGTCACACAGACAACATTCTCTTCTTAAGACTGGTCACACAGACAACATTCCCTACTGAAGACTGGTCACACAGACAACATTCCCTACTGAAGACTGGTCACACAGACAACATTCACTACTGAAGACTTGTCACACAGACAACATTCACTACTGAAGACTGGTCACACAGACAACATTCACTATTGAAGACTGGTCACACAGACAACATTCACTACTGAAGACTGGTCACACAGACAACATTCACTACTGAAGACTGGTCACACAGACAAGATTCCCTACTGAAGACTGGTCACACAGACAACATTCACTACTGAAGACTGGTCACACAGACAACATTCCCTACTGAAGACTGGTCACACAGACAACATTCACTACTGAAGACTGGTCACACAGACAACATTCACTACTGAAGACTGGTCACACAGACAACATTCCCTACTGAAGACTGGTCACACAGACAACATTCCCTACTGAAGACTGGTCACACAGACAACATTCACTTCTGAAGACTGGTCACACAGACAACATTCCCTACTGAAGACTGGTCACACAGACAACATTCACTACTGAAGACTGGTCACACAGACAACATTCACTTCTGAAGACTGGTCACACAGACAACATTCACTTCTGAAGACTGGTCACACAGACAACATTCCCTACTGAAGACTGGTCACACAGACAACATTCACTACTGAAGACTGGTCACACAGACAACATTCACTACTGAAGACTGGTCACACAGACAACATTCCCTACTGAAGACTGGTCACACAGACAACATTCACTACTGAAGACTGGTCACACAGACAACATTCACTACTGAAGACTGGTCACACAGACAACATTCACTACTGAAGACTGGTCACACAGACAACATTCCCTACTGAAGACTGGTCACACAGACAACATTCCCACTTTTGCTGTTTAGCTTTAGACTCTATAGCACATTGGATTTGGAATAGAAAAAAAAAACATAAGGAGATTACAATGCAAAATGGCAGCCTTAATTTGATAGTGTTTCATTTAATAGCCATGTACTGCTGCATCATTAAATTATGCACAAGACTGGTAACAAAAGGTCTAGAGTTTATTCTGTATCTGGTTTGTGGATGTTGAATAACCAGTTCTGGCTGATTAAAGAATACTTCCAGTCATGAAGAAACAAACTGCTAAACAATTTTAGAGTGGTATCTATGGTGCAGGCTAGTCCAGTGGTCTAAGACCACCATAAAGAGAAGAATACACCAGCATGGCCACGGGAGGCTTTTCAACAAAATACAACACTGGTTTCTGTGAGAAGAGAAAGAACATTTCAATTGCAACGAAGACAAATAGATAAAAGTAAGATTACCATGAGTGACAGATTGATGAAAGTGTAGAATAAAAAGGAACTCCCTGTTGCTCAGTGCAAACCATTTCAGTGTTGGAATAACGACTGTGTGCTAAACCTTCCCACTTGTCCATGCCGAGGTGAAGATTCCAGGAGCAACAGCAGGGTGAATTCACAGATGTAAGGGACCATTCCACATTCCAGGGATGGGTCATCGGCTAGGCCATCTTCGGCCACCAGAGGGAGACACAGGGTGGCTCTGAGGTAATCAGGGGCAATTAGCCACACCTGCCTACTTAAGAGCAGCTCACAGGGGCTCTGCTGCTTAGTCTTTGTTCAGTGTTCTGGCAGGAGGCTATGCTGGTATCTTGGGTAGGGTCCTTGAGGGCTGTTTCTTGGGTCTCTTTTATCTCTTGCCCCTTGAGTGGTTCTTTCTCCCAAGCTGCGTTCCCTAACCCCCTTCTAGAGTTTTCCAGCTCTTGGCATTCCTCTGGCTTCCTCCTTCTCCACTTTTAGTTAAGAGAACCAATTTTTTTTTTTTATCAGTTTTAGTTTTCCTTTTGTTCTCCCGTTCTGAGGGGTTGACAGTGTCAGCCCTGCAGCTCCGGGTGGAGCAGTTCAGGTCCAGACAGTGCCAACTCCTGGTTAGGATTGGAGCTGGATTTTGTTCCATTTTGAGCTTCTGAGCTGCTCTGCATTTGGGTTCTAGTCAGTTGGTGGCAAACCAAGTTTGCCTTGGGCTTCTGCATCACGACGCCTGAGTTTGACTCCACTGTGGGCTGAGTTGCAAGAGACATCTCAACTCCTGATCCAGCCAAATGCCTCCAAACCCGAGGGAAGGCACCTCACCTTGTAGTAGTGTGATGAACTTAAATGTGCTATAGTATCTTTGGACATTCTCAGGGCCAGTAAATGGAATATTGTTGCTGGGATACATCAGTCCCCTGAAACCAACCTCACCAAGTCTGCCTCTCACTTAAAGGCATCACTGCAGGCAAAAAGACAGAAACAAGCTGGAAATATAAATGGCTCAGTTAGATGACGGAAAAAATGCATGATGTCTGGTTATGGTATCTTCAGGTAGCTGTCACCTGCAAGTAATTGACTGGCACTTGATGGCAAATCAAGTTTTATTTAAGATGTTTTATTATAATAAACATTAATATAGCATTTTAAAAAATGCAGTTTACGAAGTGCTTTGCAGAAAATGGAGAATTCATAGAAAGATAATAAAGCTTGTTATATCCTGAGACCCATCATCTCAGGAAGGTATTTGCCCAAAAGAAAAGGTACCTAAAAATGTTGCTAACAATTTAAAAAGGAACATTAAATATGATTGATTTAAAGAGAATACTAAAGTTAACTTAAAGAATAAACTGAAAAATTAAGGATGCATTAAAAGAATTTAAATATTGCCCTTCAAAGAAATAAAAGTGCAACTGCATCAAGTAAAGCAAATGCACAGTTAAAAGTGGAAAAATAAGGTTTTAGAAATGGCCAGGGTAAAATGGATGGATGTTGGCCAGCTCATACAGAGAGAGTTATGCGCAGTTGAGACAGGGCAGTTTAAATAAAGCCCCCTACAAGATAAGAAGTGCTTCTTGAAAGTATTTAAAGTGGCCAAAAGGCCCTCGGGTTGTGTGGAAGAGAATTCCAGAGTTTATGGCCGTGGCAGCAAAAGGCATCCTGGGAAATCTTTATTCACACAGTGGCCATGATCTGCATGTTCTTTTCCG
This sequence comes from Electrophorus electricus, assembly GCF_041902795.1. Taxonomy (NCBI): domain Eukaryota; kingdom Metazoa; phylum Chordata; class Actinopteri; order Gymnotiformes; family Gymnotidae; genus Electrophorus; species Electrophorus electricus. The sequence continues at coordinate 494,582 of NC_137522.1, forward strand.
CTGATCTGAGAGCAGATAAAGGGTGTGTGCCTCGTAATCATATGGTTGAGCTGTGGAGGGACAAGACTTAAGTCAGTAGTAGCATTTTAAAATCAGTTCCAAATGACACAGGAAACCAGTGCAATTCTTTAAGGACTGCAGTAATCTGTTTCCTCATCTTAAATTGTCCAGTTCCTGGAGGGATAATGTATTAAAAAGGCTGTGATTCCTTGGTGGTTTGCCTAACAAGATATAAATATCCTTGAAACAAAGCTGATGTTCTCATCTTTAACCACATTGTTTTATTTCTTATTTGTTGTTCTACAATACCAAATCAAAACAAGGAAAATGCCATTGTCCAATTATTTTTGGACTGCACTGTAAGTGCTGAGGTGAAGCATCTCAATATTAAAGAGATGTGTGCACGACTGAGGGGAATAAACCCTGACTGTCTCAGCTGTGCAGGAGCTGAGAGTCTCAGTAAGTAACTGACCAAGCTCTTGCTGGCTGGGACGAGTGACATAGTTCTGCTTTTTCCACTGATATGTGTGAGATTAGGTTCAGCGACTGAGATGGATGTGGGGAGTAGTCAGGGACATGCACACTGCCGCCTGACTTCACTCGGTGTCAGTGGGAGGTGGCTTTACGGTTTGGCTCTCCCCACTGTGGTCCACACACACTGGTCATGTTTGGCAATGTGGGAAAATGACTGAAGGAAATACAGCAGTAAAGAGACAGACAGGACTCAAAATCCATTAAACATCCAAGTCTTACAAGTAGCAATAGTCATTTCTGGCATTACACTGTCTGTAATTGCACTACCGTTTGTGCTTTAATTGAGGGGTGTTAATGTGGTTGGAAATAATCTCAAGGCTGTCTGCAAGATAACACCTGTCTTTTAGTTGTGACCAGTTGTCACAGATTTGAATAACACCAAAGAAATTTGTTCTAACTGTTCACAATCATTTCTTTATTTTTTTGTTCTGTCCTATTTGTGTCAAATGTTTTATCTTCTGCCTATGAAGGTATTGTAGGTTTGGCTTCAAAGAAGTCTCAGAATACTGCAGCTGAATGCAATATGCAGATAGTTTATGTAGCAAGACTAAAGACCAGTATAGTGTGCAGGGAAAGACCTGAACACACAAACACATCCAAGGACGGAGCCACTTCTACAAAACGCTGATTAAACTAATTAATTCGTTACTTAAACTAAATAACAAAATAAATGCAAAACCAATTTTCTAAAGGAACATTAAACATTAATATTTTGTTTGGTTTATAATATTTTGTTATAATTTAACACACCTGCTCATCAGGTACATCAAACCTGCTAATCAAGGTCTGAAGGAATTTGTAAATAGTGGAAGTTTGGAATAAGATCTCCAGGAACATATTGTATGTCATTGACAGATGTTTGTGTTCAAACTTTTGGTCAAAACAACTCCAGTCTCAATGTTCCTTCAGCCTACAGCAGGTCCTAGTTAAATGCTTTCACCAGCAGTCTACGTAAGATGTGTACATGCTGTTTTTAGGAGCCATTAACACATTCAGGGTAATGATGGTTTCCCAAACCCGGAGTGTTAGTAACATGTGCCACAGCTAATAGAAAAGAAAAGCTTTTATCATTCACAGTTCTAAAGTTGCACAACAGAACAACATCTTGTTCTCCTCTTTAGCTCAGGAGACACCTCTTCACTACTTCTGCTTAATCAGCACTCACTGACCTTGTCTATTGTCCTACGCTGTGCTGTGTGAGCGTTAGGAGGTGACTGTATTGAAATCGAGCCCTCTCGTGAAGGTAAAAGCATTTTAATCCCCCCTGACATTAACACGGTGCAGCCACAGGGCATCTGCTGGCGTGAGAGTAGCTCTACACAACCTCTGAGCAGTGAACCCTATCACTGCTAACACGTGTTGTTAATCAGAGGGGGAAAACATACAGATCGGTTTCTAGGCTATAACCTTACATAAAAATACTTAAAAAACAGATCCTCTTTCATAGTTAATTTCATTTGATTAAAATGCATAATATGTGTACACACACACATGCACACATATACTCATTTATCTGACATTGATCTGACATCGTCTCAGGAACCATCAAGCTGTTTACTTTCAATCATTCCTCAATCACATGAGATTATAATTCAATTACTATCGTCAATAAGAAGAGATGCATGAGTGGAAGGCTTGAATGTAAAGTTCATATCTGACAATTGTTTAATTACAATCTGAAAATCAAATGAACCAGAGCGAGATTAATTAATTGACATTTTCATGATGATTAGTGATTGATTTAGCATCTCAAAAAATATATACATTGATATATATATATATATATATATATATATATAGTACAATACACTATGTCATGACGAAGAACATTCATTGATAGACTACAGTCAAAATGCTTCCTTTGTTAGACAGGAAATATGTCTCTTCAGAGAGTTATGTCTCTTTTCTTCTTCAATACATCAGCAGCTGGATAACAAAGAACCTCTGCTGTTTTGAATTTCATTTTAAGACATTTTTAAAACAGACTGATCATAACAGATGGCTAAGTTTCATATTAAAATTATATTGTTTCATCATGGTTGCTATTTCATTTGCATGTGTTCAAAGTTACGTACAGCTAACCTGTTTTTGATCTTCGGCGCAAATACGACTAATGTCCAACGATGGTCTGAAAGGGTAAAAGTGCCATGAACTGGTATGTATGCATGAGTGAGTGTGAGAAGGAACGGAGGAGTATGTTCTGGGAGCGGTCACTTTTAAAGGGGTAAACAATGTGAGCCTTGGGATATCACATTGCTCCCAGCAGCAGGAGGGAGTATGATAGTCACTTTTACTCTAGCATGCATTTCTTTCTGTGAGAGAGTTTAGCATAATGCTTGACAAATGAGAATAATAGCTTGCTTCTTATCTGTACAATCAGGGGAGAATAGATGGTGTTGTCAAATTCCAGCCAGAGATGTTCACAAGGACTTTTACCCAGTGTTGCAAAAAAGAAAAAGGCAATGCTAAAGTGCAAAAAAAAAACCCCAACAAAATAAACAAAATAAACCATTGTTTATTAACTCTTTGACTCTCAAAGTCAAACCTCTGATACCTGAGTTTCCAGTATTTGGTGTCAAACAATATGAAACCATTACAGTGAAATAAGGTCTGTAGACTGCTGGGAATCTACAGTATATTAACACAATGCAACACGATGGAAACATTATGGAGAACATTAGAATATGTGTTCTTGGAAACAGGCCTATGTGGACCTGTGATCTGAATGACAAGGAATGACAGGTGTGCCCATGGTATATTTGTGTAGCTGGATGCTCAATTCAGTACTCAGCTGAAAATCTGTTAGTGATTACCTTTAGATGCTTCCTGTTATTACACTAACATCCAGGATTCCAGACCCCAGCATTCCAGAAATCAGGAAAGTGGGGCTACATATATGAGTTACATCGGTCACTTCCTGTCCAGGCTGCAGGACTTTGGTGCGATTAGCAGCCAGGTCACGGCGCCGTGACGACGACGAGTAGGAGCGGTGGTTGCAGAGACGAGGACCCGAGTGACAGTGATGTATGGCTGCCGTTACAGCGCTGTCTTTGCCTGGTGATTACCGCAATGACCAGAGGCCTGGGACTCCACAGCTGCATCTGTTCTGGGAAAACACTGATAGTTTTTCTAATTAACCTTAAGAGCATGCGGCACTCTCGGCTGGTGCTGGAGGAGAATAGGCGTGAGATCTGCCTTCTGTCCCCTGGGCTTTTCACTGACACTCGCTGATGCTTGCAGTGGTTTGAAAAAACCAGTGGAGTGGCTGTTACTGCATGATGAGTTTTCTGATGTATCAATTATGCTGCATCTAAGTTCAGATTGGCTCGGCCTGTCCAATGACTCGGATGTTCATTCTAGTCCAAAGGTTATCACTGTTTTTTTAGAGAACATTTGATGCCATGCCGCATCATAAACTCAACACTGTCGTAAAGATGTCTTGCCGTGACAGAGGGATCAGTGGACTGCCTCTCAGAGGCAGCCATTCACAACTTTTATCTGAGTTCTGTGCAGGCCCCGGGCCAGGAAGTGGCAGGACGCGGTCACGCCCACGGCGCGTTTATGGCCTGCCATTAAAAGAGGGATGTTCAACCATCGAACGTGGCCCAGAGCAACACCATCAACTCTCTTCTTAGGAAAGGAACGGCTCAGATGAAATCCAAACTGGCCGCTGCCTCTCTGCAGGCAGCAAAAAGCCTCGCGGTTCCGAGCGTGCTGCAGTATGCCACGGAATTGTCTGGCTTAGGCAGACGATAAGAGGTCTGCCAGGCCAAGTGTCGGACACGGCATTGAGAGGAAGCAAGACTGAGTCGGCTGGACCGAGCTGTCGCTTCGTGAACCGCTCCGGTCGTTCTCACAAAAACGGCATGTATGCGTTCAATTTTTCCCACAAGTTTCCCGCTTTTCTGAGGCCCAAGCATGAGAAGAAAGGCAGATAGAGAATAGATGGAGGGAGAGGACATTCGCGTACTCGCTCACGGCGGTAAGACGTCAGAAGTGGGTCAAGGACTCTCATGGCTTGACACTTTACCGTAATTACAGAACTCCCAGCATCACAAGCGGGAAGATCAAATCCGATGTGGGATTTGGGAATCCATTGTATCACTCCATCCTCTCTCTGTATCAGTTTTTCTTCTTTTCATAGCCAGCCGTTTTGTGACTGGACTTCTTTGCATGGCGTTTTGTCGCCATGTTTATAAACATATCAAAAAATGCAACAAGTAATAAAATAATAAACTTTATTTGTAAAGCACTTTTTAAAAAATGGCTTCATGTAATAAGGCAGTATGCAGTTTTACAAGAACAACATAAATTCCTGCAACAGCACTAATTCCATTTTCCTAGCATGCATCCTTGCTCTCTTAAGGAAGGTAAGGATAAATGCTTTCATTCAGAACGGACTTCAGCAGTCTGTTCCATTTTATGGCTCTCTGTTTAGAACCATTCCACCTAACCGTGTCTGCAAAAGATGAATAACGCGCCACCAAACCTCAATAACTCAGCGCTCTTCCACAGTTAGGGCAACATTAGCTACAGTAATACCTCCCTCTAGCTCTTATGCAATTGCTTTGTCTTGACAACACTATTGGCAGGTGGAATTGACAAAGAGGAGTTCAAGCGATAAATGTTACATGTGCAACACTTCACACGTTATTGAATGTAGTACCTGTGTGTGATGTGTAGCCTGGAGCTTTAATTACCAAAGCGCTCTTCTCAGAAAGCATTCACAGACAACGCCGTCATATTCCCTAGTCACGCTCCTTTGTTTTTGAACTCTGTGATAAGGGACTTAAAGGAAATCACATTCGTGGATGTGGACATCCAGGCGTAGCGCTGCACGTCCAACCAATTATGCACATGTGGACATTGATTGCTTTGTTTTACAACATAAAAATTGGTTTTTGTGACTCACTGTAGTCATAATGTGCTCTGGGCACACAGACAGGGAGACACAGAGGTGTGATGGTGCTTTGAAACACCTGGGAGGGTGACATCATTAGCAGGTATATGGTTCGCTTAATGGGGTAGGGAAAAACCGCAAAGACATTCATTAAGAATGTCAAAGGAACCTTAATGCTGTTTCTATCTGTACTCAGGGGTAATTAAACCATCGTCAAAAGGAACAGAACAGTAAACCTTTTCACTAGGAATATGTATTTTAAGGTTTGCATGTCAGACTAACCTTTTGTGGAGGAAATAAATAACAGATTTCAGGGAAGGACTTGTCAAGGTATGATCAAATTAATTAAGCCTAGGGTTTGTGCATCTACTGTTCAAAACAGTAAATAAAAACAGATACAGTTCAACACCTAAAAAGGACCAAAAGAGACACAGGCTTGAGTCTGGCTGTGGAGCATGCGAGCTGAAAACTGCCCTTTCTCCTGACGATGATGGACATGGACTGTCAACGTGTGCGTAAAACATACCGAGCGAGTGGCATCATTTCAGCAACCTGTCCAGATGCCTACTCATAACAGCTCCGGCTGTTCTCCAGGCCTGACTGATGAGCCCCGTCCGACCCCGGGAGCAGCACAGAGGTGCCTGGCTGCTGCCTGATGCAGACAGATTGGGGAAAATGAGATCGATTTGGGTCGTGAAGAGACAGGTCGCTCCAGCGGCCTCTATCGGACTCTCATCAATACCTCTATTGATCCACAACGGGAAACCCGGGCCCGCGCGCTCGCACACCAGCTGATTAAACTGCGGCAGAAAACAAATGGGAGATGAGATCAGAGGAGAAAGCGGCCTGTCACCGAGATAACAGATCTCTTATTCAGGTTTCATGAGCGAGAGGGTCTGAAGTAAGTTCTTCCGATACCAAAGTTACTTTGGGAAGAGGCAGCCCATTTGGATCGCGCTCAGCCCGTTTCCCAGACGCGCGTTCACTTCTGCGCGAGAATGAAACGTGATTACGCAGAGGTGAGGAGGAGAGCAGCGTTTTGTGCGCGCTGCGTGTGTGTAAAACATGCTAAGCCCTTTCCTCGTCTCTGTGGGCGAGGACTTTAAATAGAGTAGCGAATGGCAGACTTCATTTCCTTGCACGCTCACACGCGCTCCATGGAGCAGCCATGCGAGAGCAGAGCCTGGAGGCGGGTTTACTAAATAAAGGACGGAGTTTTTTCCTCATTCCACGTTCCCCCGACCTCTCCCCCCACTCTTCGATGCTTCATGTCGGTTTGTGATCGCAGTAGTGCTACTGATGATGCTAATAAGGTGGTTTGATTTAACGCGTGCTATAACCGAGGGCGAAGGGTTTCTTTCTTACGCGCTTAAAACGCAGCATGCAGACACTTCAATCAGGTGCGGTTTACATTTGAAAGTTTAATGTGTGTTTTTTTTTTTTTTTTTAATACAAGGTAAGTTCCGTGTTCTGTGTTGCAGTGTAGCTTTCCAGCGCTCCCCGTGCTCCCAGCGCGCGCCACGGCTCCTGGGTGTAATGAAGGCGGTCAGCCCAGCTCGCGCGGGGAGTGATGTATGGGCCTCCGGCTGGACAATGTGTTTGTTTGCTCCACGCGCGCGTGAGGAGAATCCTGGCGCGCACAGACGCTATTAGGGGCCCGAGCGCCAGGCCTTATCTCATCTGATAAGCCTCGCGCAGACACTGAGCGAGAGAGTGCTTCCTCTCTTCATCTTTAATGCAAGCCTCTCCAGACGGAGGAGAGGAGGAGGTAGCGCTGCTGGGACACGGCCGTTCAGTGGTGATGCAGGCTAGAGACCGGTCGGCTTTTCAGACTGTTGAGTTTAACACATTAAAACTTAGACTTCATAGTTACAGAAACGACAAAGTAAACCTAGAAATACTGTTAGATCAGGTTCACGCGGTACCACTGTCTACAGACCACTGAGTAATTCCCATGTATTTGAATATGAAAACTGTCACTAGAGAATGTAAGCTCACATGTTTGTTAAAAAAAACCCAGAATGGGTATGAAAATATACAATTATCTAAACAAACAAACAAACAAACCAACCACAACCAGAAAACCTTGTTGCGTATTTGTATTAAATGGTGATTTGATCTCAAGGTGAATTCAACTACAGGGACAATAATTCCATATCAAGGAAGTCTTAACCTCTAGAGGATGAGAAGTCCTCTCCAGCGTGCCTCATAAATCAGCGTAACCAGTCTCATGTCTGTTGGAGAGGCTTATCGCACGCGTTTCACCACCCCAGGCACGCGGAGCGCGCGGTGGCCTGCACAGATTTGCTTCTTTTGGTGATTCTGTTTGTCGTCAGTTTGATGCAACGTGTGAAACCAGCGAAGAATACAGATGTACCTGGAGAATGAATGGGCGTGTTTTAGTGCTACTTCCCACCTCCTCAGTTTCTTTCCAAAGACGAAGGAAAAAAGGAATAAACGTTTCCTTTGTTGAAGGAAGTGCAGGCCGCCTGGAGCTCTGAGCGTCTCTTGAAACCCGCTCCGCTTTCTTCAACCATCTTCTGATCCAGCCGCATTTATCCTGATGCTGATGCGATAATAAGCCTTGAGGAGCTGTTTTCAGCTTGCGTTATACCGCCACCTAGTGGCCCGCGTCTGTTTGCACAGTGACGCCTGCATGTAAATTCACACCAGACGGATAATCTGGCAGAATATATTACAAAACCGAATTAACAGAAGTTGTTGTTGGGTCGGCGCCACTTTGGCTGGCCTACTCGAGTGCGTTGAAAATCTCTTGACAAAAATTTAAATAACTGGTTATTTTATTATCAGAGAGAAAATTCCCAAGATGAAGAGAAGTGCTGCAAAATAGGTTATATAACATTTGCACTTTGCATAGAGTTGAGAATGTTAAAATAGGCTAAACCATAATTTCAGATGTGCCTTTAATCAGAAATTATGTCTGGAAATATTTGTGTGTTCTACACACTACAATATCTTGCTGAATCAAAACAGATTTATCCCTTTTGTATAAGATTCTAATTTATTTATGAACCAGTCAAAACACAACTGTGACAAGTATCACAAAAGACTTAAACGACTACTCCAAATGTTATCTGATTGAATCCTGCTTTCAGGTTTGAATTAAGCCACAGCCGTGATGAATGAAATTTCAGGATTTAATGCAATTCAAATGTCAATCAGTTAAAAAAAAAACAACTAAACTCACACAAAAAAGCCAAGTGTCACCCAGCATCCTGTGGCATAAAAACCACTGAAGTGTAAGTTTACAATGTGAAGACTGAGAGAGAATGCACTAATATAGAGTGACACACTGGATACTGCACTAACATAGTGCATAAACGCAACCTAATTTGACTAAAATGGGTTTATTCTTTTTTTTTCGCGTTAACACATCATGATTTCAGACGCTAGAGAAAACGCAATGGTCACATTATAGACATATTATCTACCATCTTTTCATCATTACAACTCTGCTTAGCCTTGTATACACCTGTTTTGTAATAACCAAACCTGACTGCAAACATCCAAAAGGGCCTTAGAGATTGGTCCACAACAACACACAGGTCACATTTAGAGGCACGAGGAGTGTTTTAAGAGCACTGTGTGCTTCACAGCATCTGCTGCACTGGATTGACCTGCGTCTGGCTCAGCAGCTCCGAGCAGCACAAGCTGGAACTGCAGGCCAGTGACAGAGTGGTCACATGTCTGCATCTCCATCATAAGCAAACGTCAGAGCTTTCTGGGAGCTGCAGGCGTTTGGACTGTCCTTGGGGCTTTTACTGGAAGAAAACACACACACACACACACACACACACACACACACACACACACACACACACACACACACAAAACCGACTAGAAATTGCGCTCTTGCTCTTCCAAAGTACACCACTAGAGGATGACATGTTACTAGGAAATGCTGTGTCTGTAGGATGATTGATAGTTTGTTTATATATCAAAACATCAGACTGTCCAACCCAAAGAACTACACTCACCACAGCAGGAAGGACATTGTGATGATGAGGAGGACCATGAGGAATCCCACCACCATCAGCGTGTACACCCACAGCCTGATCCGTCCATCTGGCATGGCACAAATTACCCTCACTTACTGATCTGTGATCAGTTGTACATCTTTACTGCACGACTCAAACATGGAAAGATGGACCTTTATGGAACCGGTTGAAGAAAACTAAACCAATGTAAAAGTCAGCCGGCCAGCAGTTCTCTGTCGCAGACCTGGGGAAACCATGAACTGCCCTGCCTTTGGCATTTCATCCCACTGACCCCAGGGCTGGCGAGGAGAAGCACTGCAGCAGCAGGTGCCTGTAGATGGCGCTCTACACACCAGGGCCCACGGGCTGCAGGGCCCAGCCCCCGAGGCCGCTTTGGTCCTGCATATGGCCGCGTCTCGGGCGCCCCTCGCCGTTCTTCGCCTCGGCCTTTTTGTGGTCTGCGCCCGGCGTTTTTGTGCAGTAGTCCAGGAAGCCGTGTGAGGTCATGACCTCAGTGTAGCCTTTTTCGCAGACACACACCCCGCTCTGGCCGAGAGCAAAGCAAAAGAGAGTGTGATGTAGGGTTAGGCTGCTGCGAATGTTGCGATGTTGCTGTGGAACACAGGTGTCAGGAGCGTGCTCGTGCATCGGCATCCATCAGCATTTGTGTCGGCTGAATGTGACAATTAGGAATCAGAGGTGTAAACGATCACACCTGACACTGCGATGATGCAGACCGATGGGGGTCAGCAGAAATGGGAGCTCCCTATTGGAGATAATTATATTTAGCACCATAGATTCATAATATGCTGCCTAAAAATCGAAACGAAAACAACAGTGCCCTCCTGCTACGATCTCACACTGAAGAATGTTTTCTTTTGTTGGAAAAGTTTGCATCTTTTGCTTGAATTGCTTTAAATGATATGCCTAGTAATGTAATGAAATTAAGCCTTTTTTTTTAATACCCTTTGATGTCTATGCTTTGCC
>NC_137522.1:515000-522500 GCF_041902795.1 Electrophorus electricus
ACAAAACAAAGAAATAAATTGCACTGGCCACACGGGTGTTGAAGTAACATGGCACTTCATAGATCTTTGGAAAAGATTTGTAGGTTTTCATTTACATGATCTTTATGTTGTTCACTTTATATTCCCCTAGAACTTGTTATCCAGAAGGCAAAAATAAAGCATAATGTGTGTAAAGAGAAAAGCACCCTGTAAAATTATAATGCAGCCTTAAATGGGTTACCTGATAAAGTAAAGGACAGACAAATCAACATTATTGCCACTTTAAAGTTTTCAGTTTAGATTAATCAATTTAGCACTTTAGGAAAAGGAGTTCAGGGTTGAGTATAAACAAATAGTCTAAACACCACTTATGGAGAACCTCCAGGACAAGCAATGCTACTCTCACCTGATTCCTGAAGTCAAGTTTCGGGCACGGTCGCCCACCATTGAAGGGTTTCTCTCTTAGCCACCTAGAGCGCATTTTCACCCCCCCACCACAGGGTGCGCTGCAGGGAGACCAGGCAGACCACTCACTCAGCCTGCAGTCAAGAGGACATGGCACGAGACACACTTCCTCTTCAATACCTGGAATATGATGGCAACTTGTTCTCAGGTTTGTTTCTCGGCGGTCTGAGCGTATATGTCAGTGCACATGAATGTGTGACACTTTTAAATCGCGTGTGAGACTCACCACTACTATTGCACAATGCTGGCTCACACAGATGTCCCTGATGATCCAGACAGGCAAGGGCTCTGTAGGACCATCCTTGCCCACAGGCCTTGCTCGGTGTCTGGTCTTGCCAGCCCAGGGTGACCCCCTGTCCCTGACGCTGAGCCCTCTGTGTGGGTGCATACCCTGTGTGCTGGGAGAATGGAGCCAGCAGGCACTGGGACCATGGCCCGTGGGGTCGGGTTTGGGGCTTGGAGCAGGGGCAGGCTTCTTTCTCCACCAACGCTGCCTGTTGGCACAGGCGGTGCCTTCTACTGCGGCCTAGAGGGAACCGGGAGATGTGCTGTGGAAGTTGGTCCGTCTGAATGGATGGCACGTGTAAGTGGTGTTGGTGTTATTTTAAATGTATTGTTTTTAAGGCTTGTATGTCCTCTATGATGCTGTGCCTAGGAATGAGTAAGTGTGTGTGTGTGTGTGTGTGTGTGTACCTATGAATGAATGAGTAAGTGCATTTACATTTACAGCATTTGGAAGATGCTTTTATCCAGACTGACATACATATTTATCAGTGTGTGTATGAGTGTGGTACTCATGAATGTATAGGTGTGTGTGTGTGTGTGTGTGTGTGTGTGTGTGTGTGTGTGTGTGTGTGTGTGTGAGGTACCTGTGAGTGAGCGCGTGCGAATGCGCCAACTTCCACAGCCCTGGCACCTGGAGAATCTAGTCCAGGAGCTAAATCTGCAGTCATCTCTGCATGCCACCCGACATTGGCGCACTGTGGTGGGCATGGCACCTGACCACTGCATACACTCTGCTATATCTGCAGGGGTATTGTCCATGCGGACACACGTGACAGCTGCCAAGGGAGATGGGAGTATATGGGATATGAATGAGCAAGAGGCTCATATGTTTGTCAAAAGCATAAATAAACATAAACATAAATAAAACAACTACCACTGATTAGAAGCTACAGAGGTTGTGCACCTTTAACTCTCAGTAAAGAAACCGACAAACCATGGACACTATTAATGAACACCGACTGGACACTGGAACTACACTGCTGTCTCATTTTCCAAATTTAGACCTCTTCCTCATTTTTTGCCAGCTGCTCAACATTCCAGATGCTGTCCCGTTGCCAGGGTTACGTGGTTGGGTGCCCTAACAGTCTTTGACAGGTTCCCCTGCCGCATCCTGATTGGCTGGCTCTCAGCGTTAAATATTCATAGAGTTCTCAGCATGTCCTATTAGAGATACACAGCATTGTGCTAGTGAGAAGACACAGACCCGTCCTCAGGGAGGACGGCCGCACAACCTGCGTACACCTCAACCACGTTCAGCAAGTGGTTATAACTTATCATTGCATTATAAACAAGATGCATCAAAAGTTAGACATAAACCCTTAGCTATATATAAACAACTTATTGATGAAAATGGAAGCTTTGTTGTTTATTGACATTGTAACTGAGGGCATTAGCTCAGTAGATGACTGTAACGAACATGGCAGCGATTACATACATCTGCATGTGAATATTGAACAGTCACTCACTTCTGGTCTCCAGGCCAAGTCCACATGGTTCTGTGTGCCTTCCCATGGCCTGTCTCACCCAATCAGGAACTAGAACGCAGTGATGCCAGATGTGGGTTTGCCATCTGCCAGGAAATCAGTAACAATAACATCAGAGCTCATAAAAAATGCAAAATATGTCAAATAATCAAAATTTGTTCATAGGAAATAGGAATATTGTGATGTGCTGTATAAGAGACATGACATTTCTCAGTGTGGTACAGTATGTCTCATATGATGTTTGCCAGTGTAGGGCTATATCTCAAGTGTTTCTCCGTGTAGCGCAGTATGTCTCGTACAGTGTTTGCCAGTGTAGGGCTATATCTCAAGTCTTTCTCAGTGTAGTGCAGTAAGTCTCGTATAGTGTTCGCCAGTGTAGGGCTATATCTCAAGTGTCTCTCTGTGTAGCGCCGTATGTTTCGTATAGTATTTGCCAGTGTAGTGCTACATCTCAAGTGTTTCTCAGAAATGGCATACAGGAGACAAGGTGCTAACTTTTCAGGGTGCACTTCAGAAACTGTACTAACACTTACTTCTGAGACCAAACAATTTTCATCAACATTACTGGCAGTAAAGTTCCATCACAATTGTGACCTTCAGCTCTTTGAAACAAGCGTGTTCAGTGTGCACACCTGTGCAGTAGGAGTGTGGCCCACCTGTATGTCGGGCAGAGAGGGCGTGGCTTACATTCTCTCTCCTCAAACACTGTGGCTGGACAGTGCTGACCACCGTTGGCTGGTCGCTGGATGACGATCCGGTACCGAGACTGCGTGCTAACTGTGGCGTTCACTGGGAAAAGGTGTTTAGATGAAAATCCACCCAACAGAACCAGGATATTGATTGTGCCAAAGCTTTTGTGTGTGTGTGTGTGTGTGTGTGTGTGTGTGCACGTTTACGTGGTGAGCAGGAGGTTGGACACAGACTCCATTCACTGAAAGGCGTAACTATGCAGTCCACCTTGCACGGAAGAGCACAGAAACGGACGTGGTTCGGCCGGGTGGAGTCAGGGCACCTGAAGAAGGGGTTAGGCACTTAATGTACTGTGCATCCGGAGCAAGAAATATATTGTGAGCAGACGTATGTGAGGTGGAGTCCCAGATCTGAGGACACATCTGGTGATCAGTGTTGGCTTTAACATTAGTGTCATGGCAACCCCTCCCTACTGTCCTGGTGTCTTTGATATACTGTCTCATGTTTTGTTCTTCTTTGCTTCCTGGTTCTGTTTGTTCTGCCCCTCATTTGGTTTTCCCCGACATATTTGTTTCCAGCGGTCAAAATAGCATAAAACCCCATAACTGATATTTGCTTTGTGTTGTTTGCTAGGAGCGTTTTGCTAGTATTTATCTGCATCATCTAATATGCGCGGTGAATTCCTCAGACACGCAGTAAGAAGGAGGTTTGGGAACGCCTGTGCTGAAGACTGAGAAAGAGAACTGGAAATGTTCTTCTAATCATCTTCATTTTTAAAACTACACAATCAACAACAAGTAAATGATAATTAAAAATAACCTTTACTCTATGGGTTATTGTTATTACATTTAGTAAAATGCATTTTGATGTGTTTAGGACTCAAAGTTTAGGACATGAGACCTGAGACATGCCTCTACAGACATGGGACCTGGAACTTTTGTCTTGACTTAGCACAAGACTTGATTTGGAGCTACTAATTTGCTTGTCCAAACTAGAGACTGGTTACTTGGTTCAAGACTAGAGACTGGTTACTTGGGTCAAGACTAGAGACTGGTTACTCGGGTCAAGACTAGAGGCTGGTTACTCGGGTCAAGACTAGAGACTGGTTACTCGGGTCAAGACTAGAGACTGGTTACTCGGTTCAAGACTAGAGACTGGTTACTCGGTTCAAGACTAGAGACTGGTTACTTGGTTCAAGACTAGAGACTGGTTACTCGGGTCAAGACTAGAGACTGGTTACTCGGGTCAAGACTGGAGACTGGTTACTCGGTTCAAGACTGGAGACTGGTTACTCGGTTCAAGACTAGAGACTGGTTACTCGGTTCAAGACTAGAGACTGGTTACTTGGTTCAAGACTAGAGACTGGTTACTTGGTTCAAGACTAGAGACTGGTTACTTGGGTCAAGACTAGAGACTGGTTACTTGGGTCAAGACTAGAGACTGGTTACTCGGTTCAAGACTAGAGACTGGTTACTCGGTTCAAGACTAGAGACTGGTTACTCGGTTCAAGACTAGAGACTGGTTACTTGGGTCAAGACTAGAGACTGGTTACTTGGTTCAAGACTAGAGACTGGTTACTTGGGTCAAGACTAGAGACTGGTTACTTGGGTCAAGACTGGAGACTGGTTACTTGGTTCAAGACTAGAGACTGGTTACTTGGGTCAAGACTAGAGACTGGTTACTTGGTTCAAGACTAGAGACTGGTTACTTGGTTCAAGACTAGAGACTGGTTACTTGGGTCAAGACTAGAGACTGGTTACTTGGTTCAAGACTAGAGACTGGTTACTTGGGTCAAGACTAGAGACTGGTTACTTGGTTCAAGACTAGAGACTGGTTACTTGGGTCAAGACTAGAGACTGGTTACTTGGGTCAAGACTGGAGACTGGTTACTTGGTTCAAGACTAGAGACTGGTTACTTGGGTCAAGACTAGAGACTGGTTACTTGGTTCAAGACTAGAGACTGGTTACTTGGTTCAAGACTAGAGACTGGTTACTTGGGTCAAGACTAGAGACTGGTTACTTGGTTCAAGGCTAGAGACTGGTTACTTGGGTCAAGGCTAGAGACTGGTTACTTGGGTCAAGGCTAGAGACTGGTTACTTGGGTCAAGGCTAGAGACTGGTTACTTGGGTCAAGACTAGAGACTGGTTACTTGGGTCAAGACTAGAGACTGGTTACTTGGGTCAAGGCTAGAGACTGGTTACTTGGGTCAAGGCTAGAGACTGGTTACTTGGGTCAAGGCTAGAGACTGGTTACTTGGGTCAAGACTAGAGACTAGTGACTTGTGAAACAGCAGCTTGTTTTGAGTGCCTTAACTTTACTGGCTTTTACACACATGAATTGTCCCTGTCTTCATTCCCTGAGGCCTTTCCCCGGCCTCAAGCGCCCTTGTCTCTGTGGTGATTCCTACCATTGCGACTCCACCTGCCCCTGGCCAAGCCTCCTGCAGGTGACTTGGCGAGTTTGTGCTCCCGTGCCGCAGGTTCTCTCCTCCACCTCTTTCTGGACTGAGGCGTTCCTGTCTGTGCTGGGGTCTATAGTGCATGGGCCCCAGGCAGCCATGTCCCAGTAGTATAGCAGGCATGGTTGGATGCTACAGGGTCTCCACTGCTCCAGAACAGGGGCGGGCAAGCATCCCTTCCGCTCTGTATTCAGACAATATGGACATTGGCTAATGCAATAACAGTCACATTCACATCACAGTTAGTCAAACCCTACCACAGTATGTGCATGTGTGTTATGGCTTTACTGGCAGTCCCGCCAGAGTGTCGCGAGGACACCACTCACAATTCACCACCACACACTGCCTCACGGAGACACAGCACTGAATGAGCAGTCAACCCATTAGAACACAGAAGAGAAGCCACTCAGAGGAAAAGCCATTGAACTGAATTTGAAAAAGCTGTGTAGCGATAACCTGGATGGAAAGACTCACACAGCCTATGTGTGGGCCGCGTGTGACTAATCTGGCAGCTCCTACAAGTATCCATGCTTCCCGTGTCAGGGCTTTTAGCACTGTTTTCCTACGCAGCCTCTCTTGCTTTCCTACTCACTCCAGCCTTTCCGCTGCTTTGGGAACAACACATCAAAATAGTTCTTGATCTTGTATAGAAATACCAATATTTAAAAAAAAATCATTATCTCCACCCGGAGCCTTGCTATTTATCTGCAGGCAAGCGTTTTGCATGTCAAATCACATTTGCTTGCTTCCTGGACATATAAAAAATAGCCAGGCTGGTAATTGCTTTCAGCCTTAGAAACACATGACATGCAAATTAGTCTATTTGCATGACACCCACCCACTGTCTTTGTGTCTCCCATCCATTATGTTGCAACGGCAATGGCCAGAATTGCATATTAATTCGAATACTCAAACAAATCAATAATTCAAGGCAATTTCGGCCCTTGGGTTTTACATGCAGAGCTGTTGGTATCTGTAATTGCCATAAATTATAAGCAAGCTGCATTTTCCTGTCTGTGGTTGTGTGAGATGTGTTTTGAGAGACAGTCTTACTTTCTCCTGGAGGTGCGAAAACAGAGCGGGTACGAGCCTGGATCTCCTGGACGCGCTCACTGGAGCAGAGGTGAGAACAGGGAGACCAGGGAGACCAGGGGCCCCAGTCTCCCAGCACACAGTCCCCAGGACAGGGCACCTCACACGCCAGCCGGCTTGGAGGAGGGACTCCTGGACATCTCACACTAGGGACAGTTTCTCCTGCAAGATGAACGAGTGACTAGATCTGTGACACAGATTTGGTTTGCTTCTTTTTAGTCAAGCTAGAATTTAGGGTGCAAAAACCACAATTACTGAACATGGTCATATGTCTATGGATGCATATACATGTGCCTGAACACACTCCTCTACCCACACATACACACTTCTCTACCCACACATACACAACACTCTACCGACACATACACACTCCTCTACCCACACATACACACTTCTCTACCCACACATACACAACACTCTACCGACACATACACACTCCTCTACCCACACATACACACTCCTCTATCCACACATACACAATGCTCTACCCACACATACACAACACTCTACCGACACATACACACTCCTCTACCCACACATACACACTTCTCTACCCACACATACACAACACTCTACCGACACATACACACTCCTCTACCCACACATACACACTCCTCTATCCACACATACACAACACTCTACCGACACATACACACTCCTCTACCCACACATACACACTCCTCTATCCACACATACACAATGCTCTACCCACACATACACAACACTCTACCGACACATACACACTCCTCTACCCACACATACACACTCCTCTATCCACACATACACAATGCTCTACCCACACATACACACTCCTCTACCCACACATACACACTCCTCTATCCACACATACACAATGCTCTACCCACACATACACAACGCTTTACCCACACATACACACTCCTCTATCCACACATACACACCACTCTACCCACACATACACAACGCTTTACCCACACATACACACTCCTCTATCCACACATACACACCACTCTACCCACACATACACAACGCTTTACCCACACATACACACTCCTCTATCCACACAT
>NC_137522.1:527500-560000 GCF_041902795.1 Electrophorus electricus
CAATCAGAAACCTCACAGTTCTTGGGCATTACACAAGATCGAAAGTTCACAGGGGTGCTGTGATGGTCACAAAGACTGGGAACAAAAAAAAAACTTATCATCACCTATCTATCTATCTATCTATCTATCTATCTATCTATCTATCTATCTATCTATCTATCTATCTATCTATCTATCTATCTATCTATCTATCTATCTATCTATAAATATGCTAATTTAAGTATTTGGGATTTGTACTACATTATATGCAAACTAGTCTGACACATGTCTTAAACATTTTCAATCATTCTGGATTTAAATGTAAAGCAACACATCAAAGCAAATTAAAACAAAAGTTATAACATGCCAAATATAACTGCATTGGGAAGCCAGGGTGTTATCTGTGGTTGTGTAAAAGAAAATGTTTTGTGCTGTGGGAGACAAAATGTGAAACTCTGCCTAATCCCTTACTGCATATAACACTCCCTAATGCACAGAGCATTGAAATGTGTGGAGTAGCAGTGAAAGCACACGGGCCGGTCTGCCGAGGCCTTCCTTCTGAAACTGACAGACAGAATTTTCTCATCAAGGTATCAAGTAAAATTCCATTTTTTCAGAGCAAAACATAATGACCTAAAAGTGTGTTTAATAGTATAAGTGCAAATCTTTCAGGTCCTCACAACTAAATGCCAATATTACTAATCTAATAACAGTAGTAACTAGCAGAGTTCACATACATAATTAAACAATAATTAGAATAATTAATTGTTTGTGCATCTGGAGTTCTGAGTCATTTAACTCAATAATTTTATAATAAAAAGCTAGGAACAGGCCAAAATTGGGCAGGACATTATTTTTATACAAATGAATGAATAAGGCTACTCTTCTGTTTGTACATGCTGATAGGAATTGTAGTAACTCTAAAGGAGGAGGCCTCAGAGATATAGAATAATCTTATAATAATAAATAAAAAACACAATTCATATGAAAATAACCCTTTGTGTTCTCTGCAAAAAGTTTATTTTGATCATATATTATTGACGGCATTATTGATGGCATGATAAATAATTATTTATGTAGTATTGATGGCATTTTGTTGATGTGTAGGACCATAAAACATGCCTGGAAGATAAATCTTCATGTGTGACTGAAATTATTTTCTGCTAAATATAATATAGCCTAAATGTACTATAGCCCATAATATTTTTAGATGAAATGATACCATTTAGGTCTTCAATAGTATTTTAAGCATTTAAAGGATCATCTTTTTTGTTTAGGCTAAACTTGGAGTGCAAAATTTATGAATATACATTTACTCATATTAAGAACTTCACTACAGCTTTAAAAATGTGTAAAGTAAAAACTACTGTAAATGCTGTTATACCACAGGTTCAGATCAGATGGCAAACCATGATTTATCTTAAACATGCACACACCAATAGCCCCACTTTAATCAATGTTAACAACACTAGAAAGTACAAGTGTAACGCGCGGTGGCCCGAGTGCTGAAGGGCGAGGGACAGCGTGCACAGACTCCAGCGACGTGGACGAACATTTATTTACACAAAACGACAACGGCACTCACATGTATTACAAACGATAAACACAAACATGAACATATAACAGTTGACATTAAACAAACACGATGAACATGCATACGTTTTAACAATGACGAAAAGAACATTAACCTTACATTAACACGTTACATCAACGATGACCAACGACACTGCACACACTGACATGGGTTTAAATACACAGACAGGATGAGGTACAGGTGTGTGCAGGTGTGGCCACCAACGAGAATCCTCCCACTGCACGTGACGGGCCAAACCACGTGACTCGCGGGAGGCGAGTGTTCCGTGACAACAAGATGGGATACTGTCTAGTTTTTCTTACACTAGACCTTTAATAGCCATAACATCCATCCTGAGGATCTGAATTTGTCTAAAATAATTCGTGATAATACTCTGAAGAGATGTTTGTGAGAGGAAAGAATCTTCAGTGAATATGAAAAATCTCATACCCCCCCCCCCCACACAAACACACACATGCACAAATGCAATGCATTCTATGCCTGCAAGAGGACAGATAATTGTAAGCAAGTCACATAGCAAAACCCTGCAGCCAGATGGCATTTTCTAAACCAAGGCAAAGCTGTGGTCATCATTAACTGGGCGTGTCAGAGGCGTGTGAAGCACTCACTCAAGATCTCCCCAGTTCAGTGGAGCAGAACTGTCCTCATAACTACACTGCATGCCATAAACCCAACACTCGCAAGACTGGGCTCTGAGCTCAGTCACACCACGCTGGTAGAGACTCAGCAGTAAATGATTTATTATAAAATAGTTTATTATGAGTTCTCCTGTCTATTTCTATCTATTCAGATAGATTGCAGTGACCTTGAATGACCTCTATAATTTTTTAATGCATTATATGACTGGGTTAATAGATTTGATGTAAGTAAACTCACCTCAGCATGGCATTCTTGCCGTTGCTATGTGTGCAACGAAGCTGGCGTGTCTGGTAGCCAATCTGAACATCCCAAGATGCTCTGGGGTTTGTGTCTTGATCAGAGGGATGGCGCTGAAAGTCGATGATCTCAGAATGGCCTTTGACTGCATAGGAAGGTTTCGGTGTTTTCAGTCCAGTCATGCCACTACTAAAGTCCACCGTGGTCCTTCCAATGGGCGCTGTCCCTTTGCGTCTGCACGCACTCCAAGGCCCGGCCCACAAGCTGTAGCTGTGCTCCTGTTGGTCAGAAGGACAGAGGGCGGGGTGGGTGCTGTAATGACCGCAGGGGCGGGTCTGAGTGAGGCCGGGACACTCTGCGCCACCGTAAAGGGGCGGGGCCAACACCTTCCGCGTGCGGTGCTGGAGGGCGGGGCCACAGGTGCGGCTGCATGGCGACCAGTGGGAGAAGGTGGAGACCACGCAGTCTAACGGGCATGGCAGCAAGCACGCCTGTTCCAGCTCAGGCACGGGAGCGAAGGCCTCGCACGCCTGTGGGCTCACACTTGTGCGGTTGGAGCGGCGTGCGCACGTCACACTCCGCCTCTGCAGCCCACGCTGTGCCGTCACACACCCATCAGCCGGCGGTGAGGCGCCGGACGGCGTGCAGGGGCCCCACGGAGACGGCCGCCACTCAAACACCTGCTGCTGCCACTCACACACCTTCACGCACGCACGCTGCTGGGCTGGACGCTGGCGTGGGGGACAACTGGACTGGTGTGTGTTCCAGCCCTCGGTGTGAGCACACCACACGGACCGAAACTGCAGACCCGCCGAGCCACACTCCTCAGCTATGCACACCCCCCACGCCCCTACAGGAAAAGAGAGAGAGAGAGAGAGAGAGAGAGAGAGTACAGTACCTGTTCTTAAGACACAGATTAATAGACCATTATTTACTGCAGTCCACTAAAGTTCAACAATTTCGCTCAGGATCTTATCTTATCATTAAAAAGTGCACACACACACACCACAAATTTAGCTTCGGAGATGACACTCACTGTAGCACATCACTGTCAAACACAGTGGTGTGAGCAGGACTAATCTCATTACAGTACGCATCACATTAGGTCTCCAATAGCACATGATGAAACGTGAACCTTTGTGGCAGTACAGCGCGTGTGTGGGGGGAAGGGCGATTGTTGCGCAGATAGGAACTCAACGCTTTACACAGATTAAGAAAGTATGACATCATCACTGTATGCACAGATGGAGAGTCAAAGGTCCACGTCTCAAATATCCGCCAACTCCCTGAACAGTATTATTACCGAGGTCGCAGAGCAACCCCTGCTCCATGTGACACCACCGCTATCTCATAGGAGAAGAAGGCAAGGAAGGAGAAGCATATGGTTATGACATCACTGTTACCAGCCTTGAACTTGCTGACCAGCACATGTCAGTGTGAGGTCAGAAGTCTACAACGCTGTGTCTTCACTGTGTTTCCCAATGCAGTGTGTCTGCTGAGCTTTGAAACGCAGAACATGAAAGCAGACTCCATCTCGCCACTTCTCAATGAGTAGTTTGAGGTCTTGGGACCACAGTGACATGAGCCATCACTGTGACTGATTGCCTGGAACAAAACCCTACCATGTTCACATGAAATATTAGTAATATAACACTTAGTAATAAACTATTAATAGTTAATAACTTGTTCTACTGTTACGGAGACCAGGGAAAGCTAGTCTCTCTTCCCTCAGAGTAGTATTGTGGTCAGTTTGGTTGACCAGTTGCCATGTCATTCAACCACTGACTTCCATTTAAGCAGTTGAACTTATTAAAGACAAACGTCCTGTTTAGGTCAATAAACAGCCACTTTGCTGATGTCCATCAAATCTTTAGCTGGACTCAGCTCATAAAGTCCAAAACCCAAAATAAACACACTGAAGCAACCTTTAGCCTTTGTGCTACACACAACTGGAACTAACTAATATTTGTGTTTATAATTGAACTTGAAGACTTTATTTGGCATTGACCTTAAACTTTTCTTTTAATCTAGTTTAAATGTATTTTTACTTGATTTTATTTTAATCTACACTTATGCTTTATTTAATTTCATTATTTAAATATCTTTATATTTTCACCTTCTTCCATGTGAAACAGTTTGAATGATCTCTGAGTGTGAACATGTTAATCTAAGAAAACGTCCTTGCCTTGCCTTTAAAGCACTTCTTGAAGTACAGATAGGGTGTTTCGAGTTAATGATACTAGTCTCTAAAGTTAGAATATCTGTTTTGTTTCAGCTAATTGCCACTTGTGATTTTTCAATAGACAAAAACGGTCATTTATCAGTACTGTTTGATTTAGGTGAGTGACAGCATGTACATTTTACAAGAAAGCTTAGTGGCTTATCAGGATGTCAACAGCCAACATTAAACTGCATGCATGACTCATGCATATTTAACATGAATTTATTTACATTTTCAGATGTCTGTTTGAGTACAGCTCTTAAAGCAGGTTCCTAAGGAGCTCTTCTTCATTTCTGTGTTTCATTCAAACCCCCATACCTGCACATTACAGGTATGCGAAGCCTTGACTAAGACTATTGTCACTGTAGACTGGACATGCAAGTCCCTTAATCATCCCTGATCTGATTTGTGATTTGAGTCCCTTTTCTCAGATTGCTCTGCTTAAATGGGTGTTGATTCGTTCTTCACATTCCTTGCATATTCATCCTTAAGCAAAACTGTTCCACTTCTTGTCATTTCTTTTTCTGAGCAAAAACAAGACTCAAGATTTAACGTTTTGAATAGCAGCTGTTTACACGGTTCCCGTTGAAGCCAACTTTATTGTGCATTTAACACTAATCCTGAGGATTCCCGTGTTAACCAGTAAGCATCGGAATCAGACCAAAGACTATGGAAGGTGGATCAATGCTGGTAAGAAAAGAGTTTCACACGGAAGGTTTCAGCGGACCTCGCCCCAGCAATATAACGCCATCATCATCACATAATTAATCACTTTCTTTTGAGGCTTTTAGAAGAAATTGTTACTGTGACGCTGTCCATCCATGCTGCAAGTCTCCTGCTCGGCGGGCCTGGGTCTAACACAGCAGCGGCCCAGCGTGTCCCGTCGGGGGGCTGGATATTCCATCTCCGCTCAGTCAATCAGGCAGTTGGCACAGCAACTCAGATGCAGCCAGTCAGCAGGATAAGGTTGAGTAAAAGGATTCATCCTTGGCCATAGTGGGTGTCACAGAAGGTTAAGGAGGCACGCTCTGATGGGGTTACAGTGAGGATGGGGCAGGCCCACGGTGCTGCCTGGCTGGACGGGTCAGAACGTCGGGTTTTTGCGGCACTCAGGTGAGATGAGAACAGAAGGAATACCTGGTGTCATCAGATATTTCACTTTTACATTCCTTCATAACTTTGCTGGTTTACTGGTTCCTTCTCATATGAGGAAACCAATTATGCAACAAAAGAGGTAATTAAGTCAAATTTTGATAAAGAATGACAGTTTTCTGCTACATTGGTTTTAACCGATGCACAAATAACTCGAAAACTATCAAGTCTCTCATCTGAGGAGCTCAGGATTGTTTCTTGTGTAGAAGCAATGGATGCTGCTTGGCTGAACTCTTCCAGAGGGAAAACTTTTTAATGAGAGTGCAGGTAATTTCACCCGCTTAAGAAATCCCACTGAAAAGAACAAACTAAATGTACACCATTACCACCAGACAGATGCATAGATGTGACAGCACTTTACACTCCTCATCTCTGACTGTGCTTCTCTCTGTCTCTCCCTCTCTCTCTCTCTCCTTCTGTCTCCCTCTTTCTCTCTCTCTCTCTCTCTCTCCCTTTCTCTCTCTGTCTCTCTGTCTCTCCCTCTCTCTCTGTCTCTCTCTCTCTCTGTCTCCCTCTTTCTCTCTCTCTCTCCCTCTCCCTCTTTCTCTCTCTCTCTCTCTTTCTCTCTCTCTCTCCCTTTCTCTCTCTGTCTCTCTGTCTCTCCCTCTCTCTCTGTCTCCCTCTTTCTCTCTCTGTCTCTCTGTCTCTCCCTCTGTCTCCCTCTTTCTCTCTCTCTCTCCCTCTCTCTCTCTCCCTCTCTCTCTCTCCTTCTGTCTCCCTCTTTCTCTCTCTCTCCCTCTCTCTCCCTCTCTCTCTCTCTCTCTCTGTCTCTCTCGTGAATTTGACATGGTGTTGAATGTGAGTCATTTATTTTGCAGAATGAAGTCAGTATATCATGCTGTGCTGCTCTTACTGAGTTCCCTATTCAACCCCTAAATATCACCCCTCCAACCGAGAGCAGCTTTACTGAGGTAGCCTGAACCTTTCAGGAGGCTGCAGGTATTCTCTCTCTCTCTCTCCCCTTTTCCTCCAGCAGCGCAGACGGAGATGGAGTAAACATGCTTGTTCCCGTGACTGGTGCAGCTAGGATTCTTGTCCTTTGTCCAGTCTGTGACTGACTGTAGCAGGTGTGCCGTCTGTGCCTGCACTGCATGGCCAGCTCCCATCAGGTGAAATGCCTTCACCAAGGTTTCAGGAAAAAAACCCATCAATGAATTGTTCTACCTGTCAGGAAGTTGGATAGAAACTTTTTATCACAGCCTGGAGATATATTCCCGGATACAATGCTAGAACAGGGATACTACAAATAACATCTCTCAGCATATTACCAGCATATTTTGTTGACATTTAATCTCACTTGTTTCACATATAATGGAACTTGAATCGGTGATTATGTCGCTGAATGAGTTTACAGCTGTAGCCGGCGCACACCTCTTTCATCTGTTCCTCATTAGCTCTGTAATCAGATCCATTTTTCCTTGTGTATTTGGAAGTATTGAGATGGTAACATTCTGTCACTTCATTTTTTGATTCGTCTATATGTTTTCTGTTTTCTGTCTTTTCTGTTTACCTGGGTCTGTTTGCCACCTGTTGTCCTGAAGGCTGCTGAGTCTGTTACCATTTCTTGCCCCAATGTTCCAGAGATTCCAGAGGATGTCTCTCCAGTTGTCTAGTGCCACAGCTCTCAGGCTGTAACCCAGACGGGCATCACCCTGTAACAGTCTCGGAAGACCGTGCCAGCTGAGATCTTGGATAGAATCATAATTCCTCCATCCACTAGCCTCTGTTCCATCAGCTCTGGCTTGACGGTACTAATGTAAGGGTCAGTGCCAGGCTGAAGCCCCCTCTGGCCAGCAGAGGAAGGCCTCGAGTCAGGCACACCACTAATCAGGCTTAACACCCAACAGCTGGGCTACACCTATATAAGCCCAGTGAGCCAGTCACTCAGTGCTGGTCTTTGCCAAAGTTCTTCGGGTATTGAGGTCTGTGAGCCCTCGTGCTACACCTCACTTCTGTGATGCGAGGGTGTCCGTGTTTTTATATGTTCCCTCCCCTCTCCAGTTTTCCCTCTCAAATCTGTCTCTCTCCCACGGCTCTCCTTAGCCATTACAAGTTCTCCCTGTTTTCTGGTTTTGTTTGGGAAGTTTTAGTTTGGCTTTCCCCAGGGCATCCTTGGTTCTCCCTTTTCCCACGTTTGGCGTGGTGTTTCATTTTTCCCGTCTAGATTTATTGTCCTCCATTCCTGTGAAGGGCAATCTATGAGTAGGTTGTTTTATAGCTGCCGCAGTCTAGCGGGTATTTGTTCCCCTTGCAACAAAATTTGCTAGGGTTCACTCCCCGCCTTTGCTTACGTACTTTTCTTGTTTTACCAGTTCTACGAACTAACTGTTTCACACACGGGCCCGCCATCGTTCGGGCATGGTTACTCACCCAGTAAGCTGTTGGTGCTATCACCTATCTGGCCTGGGTTCAAGCCCATAATACAGAGAGACCCAGCCAGGGACCCAGTTCAACTGTTAGACCTAGAACAGGTAAAGGTGGCTCTGACCAATCAGGGGGTGACTGTTGGTCGACATAAGCAGGCCCTGCAACAGATCACTTCTCAGTTGCAGGCCCTGACAGACCTCCTGACATGAGCACCAGTGCCATCGCTGCCCCTAGTCAGGAGGCAGCCGGGGCTGTGGCAGAGCCAGCCCAAATCCTGCCTACCTCGCGTTCGGAACTGTTGCTCCTTGCCCGTGAGTGCTACGCCGGTGATGCAGGAGGTTGTAGGGGGTTTCTCCTTCAATACTCACTGGATTTCGAGCAGCAGCCCTCTTGGTTCCCCACTGAGCAAACTAAGGTGACATACATCATCTCCCTTCTGACTGGGTGGGCTCTGGCATGGGCGGGCCACTCCAGTCTGGGAGCACCAAACACATGTATGTTCCACTGCGGCAGAGTTTGGACTTTTCACCATCCCATCGCTGGAGGGGAGAAGGCTTCGCATCTCCTTAATATACATCAAGGGAAAGGAGCGGTGTCTGATTACGCTATCGGATTTTACACTCTGGCAGCCAAAAGTGGATGGAACCCCACAATCCATCGGGGCCTCAGCGAAGAGCTTAAACATGAACTGGTCCATTGAGATACTCCGCCTCTCTCGACGACACACCCGCCTTTCCTGAAGTGAGAGCGACGCTCGGATGTGGGAAGGGAGGTGTCTGTACTGCAGAAGCTCAGGTCACCTCTGCCCAGCTTGTCCTGAGCTCCGGGGGAAAAGACAATGTCCGTTAGGGGAGGGAGGACCCCTGACAGCCTCAACCAGTCCTCCTTGAGCTCAAGGGTTGTTCCTAAGTACCACAATTGCTTGGAAAATGTCTGAAACATGTCTCCAGGCATTCGTGGACTCGGGAACGGCAAGCAACTTTCTCGACACTGGGTTGGCCAACAAGTTAGCCCTGCCACTGGTCCCACTGGATGAATTCCTACCCATTGCCACCATCGACGGCCGGTCCCTTGAGCCAGGGGTTGTTAGCCATCAGACTCGTCCAGTCACATTACGAGTTGACCCACACACTGAACAGATTGCGTTGCATATTATCCATGCTCACAACTTGCAACTGGCTACAGTGACATAATCCCCATGTGGACTGGCTGACCTGGTCAGTGCTGTCTTGGGGTTTGACATGTCAGACCTTCTTTTTGCAGCTACCCAAGCTTCGGTCTGGGTCCTGGTCCCAGCAGTCCGAACCTGTCTTGAGTCCCCCAGGAATACTGGGACCTTGGAGAAGCATTTAGCCAACAGAAGGCCCAACTATTGCCTCCCCACCAGCCATATGACATGGCCATAAACCTCCTCCTGGGCTCCAGTCCCCCTAGAGGATGCCTATTCTCCCTTTTGGGGCATGAATGTCAGGCAATGGTTGAGTATATACAAGAGCCCTTGGCCCTACTTCCCGGCTGGCACAGGATTCTTCTTTGTCAGAAGAAAGACGGTGGGCTACGCCCCTGTATAGACAACCAGGGCCGTAACAAAATAACCAGCAAGGACCACTATCCATTGCCTCTCATGACATCAGCATTCGAGACACTGCAGCAGGCCTCTGTTTTTACTAAAATGGACCAGTGCAGTGCTTACAACTTGGTGAGAATCTGGGAGGGAGACGAGTGGAAGATGGCATTCATCACCCCCTCTGGGCACTACCTTGTCATGCCGTTTGGGTTGATGAACACACCCACTGTCTTCTAATGGTACATCAATGGGGTCTTAAGGGAAGCCCTTGACAGGTACGTGTTCGTCTACTTAGACGACATATTGATCTAAAGCCAAATGGTAGACGAACATATTACCCATGTTAGGCAGATCCTCCAGCTCTTGCTTGAGAACCACCTCTTCGTCAAGCTGGAGAAGTCCACATTCCATGCACAAACCATCTCCTTTTTGGGATCTCCCACAACGCGTTATGCATGGACCCGGCCAAGGTACAGGCTGTGGAGAACTGGCCTAGACCCACCTTGGTGTGTCTGGTCCAATGGTTCCTGGGCTTCACAAACCTGCAGCAGATGTTTGTGAAGCCCAGGAAGCATTGCACCAGAACTTTAGCATGGTTGCAGCCCCACTGACTGTGTTGACCAGGAAGGCGTCTGGTGGGTTCTGCTGGTCCACCGAAGCCCAGCAGGCATTTGAAGAACTAAAGCACTGTCTAATCACAGCTCCTATTCTTTGGCTCCCAAATGCAGAGCTTCCATTTATCATTGAGGTGGATGCATCTGAGGTGGGTGTTGGTGCAGTTCTGTCCCAGCAATCAGGAAAGGACAAAAGCTGCATCCCTGCGCCCTCTGCAATATGTCGTCTGTCCCCGGCAGAAAGCAATTATGACATGGGCGACTTTGAATTACTGGCAGTGAAGCTTACGCTCGAGGACTGGAGGCACTGGCTGGAGGGGGCAAAACACCCCTTCCTGGTCTGGACGGACCACCAGAACTTGGCTTACACACAGCAGGCCAAGCGCCTTAATCCGCGCCAGGCCAGATGGCGACTGTTCTTTGCCCGGTTTGATTTTACTTTATTGTACCATCCAGGCACTAACACTAAACCAGATGCCTTATCCCACTAGTGGGAATCCTCGCCTTCTCCTGCTCCACCCTCAAGCATTATCCCCAGGGTCCGCGTCATAGCACCAATCCATTGGGGCGTTGAGAAGGCAGTATGTCAGGCCCGTTTTGCTGAACCAGACACAGGTGCAGGCCCTCCGGGGCGGTTGTATGTACCCAAGGCAGTTAGAACTCGGGTCCTCGAGTGGGGACATGCATCCCCCTTTTCGGTGCATCTGGGAGTCACATGGACGCTTGAGTTTCTCCGTTTGTGGTTTTGGTGGCCCTGCATGGAACGTCCGAGCATTTGTGAACTCCTGTTGCACCTGTGCTCAGTGGAAGGCCCGCTGATCTGTTGCACCCACTGGCTGTGCCTTCGCGCCCTTGGTCTCATCTGTCCTTCGACTTTATTACAGGACTGCCCCCAAAAGGGGCAACACTTTTTTGTTCAAGGGGTGT
The DNA here is from genome assembly GCF_041902795.1 of Electrophorus electricus. Classification (NCBI taxonomy): domain Eukaryota; kingdom Metazoa; phylum Chordata; class Actinopteri; order Gymnotiformes; family Gymnotidae; genus Electrophorus; species Electrophorus electricus. Next base: position 538,798 of record NC_137522.1, read on the forward strand.
TCAAGTACATGTTACAACTAATCTGTAGCCCTGGTCCAGAGCCAGTAGATCCTATGCTGGGAGATTTGTGGCCAAGGGCATGGCTCCCTTCCTTCCTTCTGAGCTCTGTATCCAGTTCTAGGGGTGATTCCCTGTCTTCATTCTCTTTTCCCTGGCCTACAGAAGTTTTTTTGAGACCACACAGGAAAGCCTCAGGGACATTGTAGATCTGTTCCTAACTCCTAAGTCCTGGAACCTCCAGATCAATATCACCTGCTCCTGGGCCTTGATAACCCAGTAATCAGTGTCTCTGTATACAGTGTCAGGTTTCGTTTGGATGCTGTGAAGTACTGAGACCATCATGCACACTGCTGGCCCTGTCTCTTCATTTCTTGGTCTACCTGAAGTTTTTTCCTAGATCTTGTTCTTTCAGTCTTTCACATTGGCCTCACTGTATGTTCCAGCTACAGATCTACATGTCTTCATGCTTGTTCTGCCTGTACTCCATCCTGCATGTGTGACAGTGCACGTTCGTCCTGCTGCCTGCAAGTCCCATACTAGAGAAATCTGTTTTTAAGGTACTGCTAGAGGATGGATAAATAGAATTTTTGTTTGATTTTAATATTCAATATGATCAAAGTGCAAAAATAGCCCAAATCCAGTCATAGATGGAAAAATAAAGCAATAAAATGACAGGTTTACGGTTTCCCTTCAGATTTCATACAAGCTTAATAATCTGATTGTTGAGGATAATATGAGCCCCGACTAACATAACGGACTTTCTGAATTCCTCGATGGAGAACAGAACTGGTTATTGTGAGAATTTTTAACAGCAGGTTATAAACAAGAAACAAACAGCAGTTTTCTCATGACCAGCAGGCACGTCTGTGTCACTGAGACACAAAGATCTTCTCCATCTTCTCACTTCCTTTGCTTTTTCCTTCCTGTGTCTGTGTCCCAGACATGTGTGAGAGCACTCTTTGAAGAAGCGGGTGTGTCAGGACTTGCTGGATGCAAACAATGGCACGACTGACAGACGGATGGCTTAGTAACAGCCATAGAATCAATCGCAGTGCTTTTTCACAGAGATTTTGGCAGAGAAGGAGCAGATAGTTTTATCTTGTTGTGAGGCGCGTGGACTGTGATGTCTGACTGACTAAAAAGAGAAGAGAGCTTACAGGTTTGAAGTTAGAATGTGTAAAGTTGTGTGTGTTTATGTGTGCACTGTCATTTCCTCATTGGATAAATTTTCTTTCTCTCTCTCTCTCTCTCTCTCTCTCTCTCTCTCTCCCTCTCTCTCTCTCTCTCTCTCTCTCTCTCTCTCTCTATCTATCTATGAAACTGAATGTGTCTTGCATCAATCTGTATCAATCTGAACAGTGACTCTGCAAACCTGATTCAACGTTTTAAAGACTTTACTGTATACTGCCAAGTTGAATCATGGGTAAACAGTTGAATCATGGGTAAACAGTTGAATCATGGGTAAACAGTGAACTGAGAGAGACAATACATAATAACAGGAGCCATACCGCCAGCATTAGAGCTTAATGTTGGAGCCCATTTCATATCAGAACCCATTTCATTTTAAAACCCATTTCATTTTAGTATCAATTTCACTGTGGAACTTTGCAACTCAAACCTTTTGGAAAACAGCTTAAGGGGAACCTTGCTCTGAGTTTCTATTAGGTTTCTATTTGGTGTTTATTAGATTTCTATTAAGATTCTATTAGGTGTTTCTTCTGAACAAGCTAATTTTGGAAAGCAAAGATTATGAAACATTATTAAAAAAAACTGCATGTGTGTATGCTCATGCTTGTGTGTCTCATTATATCTTCTCCCCTCCACAGTAATTAATGAATAGAGTAGATGGGATTAATCATTAAAATCCAGAGGACAGACAGATTAATGCACTATGAGATATGCTGTCTTTAATTCCTGTTTGCTTTTGTCCTGAGGTAATTATCTCCTTCTCTCTCTCTCTCTCTCTCTCTCTCTCTCTCTCTCTCTCTCTCTCTCTCTAATGCATGCATGTCTACCACATTGTGTCCTACCACTATTCCATGTCAGGTGAGACAGGCCAGCACTGTCAATCTTGAGTTGTCATGGAGTTGTTTTGTAACTGAAGAGGCTGGCTGCCCGATAATGAAATGTGCATGCACAAAAGCGTCGCGGGATGCACAGAAAGGAGGAGGAAAGGTGCATCCTTATCCAGAAGTGTTTTTACGCCACCTCTGCTCTCTTAGTCAGCCACATAAACACAGCTGCCAATCAAACGCCTGCTTTTAAGATTCCCTTCCCTAGCTCCCTTCTCTATGCCTCAACCACGTATGTTTGCTCCCGTTAAGAATGAACGGTTCGAGTGTAGTGTAAAAGGTCACATTCACGGTTGCGTGCAGATTGATAAGAAGTACCTTTCATCCCCCCTCCCTGCAGCCTTTACACTTGCCAACTGTCCTGACTTTTGGTTTGACGGACCAGGCCATTTGCAGTGTCCTGTCAGTGATGTCAGCGGGAATGAAGAGCTTGAGGAAATGATGTAAAATTAGACCCTTGAGGGACAGAACAATCCCAATAGTTTAATGGTGAGAGCATTTATGCTTTCAGTTGTGATCTCACCTTGTCTTACAAAGTCCAGGTCAAGCTAACCAGGGCACTGAGATACGACGATGGGGTAAAAGACAGACACGCCGGAGAAGAAGGACATAGAGATTGAAACGACTGTGTGTGTGCATGTGTTTTTCTGTGTGAGTGAAGTGTGCAAGACAAACGTAAGAGAGGGAGCCGGATAAAGGAAGCAGGAGAGGACGAGTGTGTCCAGGAGAGAGTCTGAAAGCCCCCTGACAGTTTCCTGAACGAGAAGTTGGGACAAGCCCAGCCTCTCATGATGAAACCAATATCGATTTCACATCCCAGGAATCATCAGCAGCGCTACCCCACAGTGCTGCTCATTGAGCTGAGCACTGTGGGTGATGAAACTCCCTCGCACAAGGTCGAAGAGGAGCTGGAACATGCAACAGTCTGTTGTTTCTGATCTGCAACGTCATTTAACAAAGTCCCGTGTCTGCTGAGAGTACTCGTCTAGCTCTCTGTACGTTTGTCAGTTCTTCTCCTGTATATCTACACTTACCAGCCACCTCATTAGATGCACCTTACTTTGCCCCCAGCCTTTTTATTCTTGGTTTTTATAGAACTGTTAGCTGCAGTGAACCCAGACTAAATCTGGAACACAAAATCTGCTGATATGCAGATGACAGCTCACTTTTTCTTCAAAATCCAATCTCTCCAGTACATGGGTCTAGCGAAACCATTGAGAAATACTCTAAAATCTCCAATTACTCTATGAAATGGACTAAATCAACCATTTAACAACTAGCAGACCAGACGAGACCCAACAGATATCATATATTTGGGCATTAAAATTTTCTCCCACTTGTCAAAGTTGCATAAACAATCTCAAACCACTTCATGAAACTAAAAACACTAACCAATGATATTCAGCATTGGATGAACCTTCTACTCTCTCTTGGCATATTACTAACTTTCCAAATTCCAATTTTATCAAAAATAACCAACATATTCTCAATGATTCCTATCCAAGCATCTCCCTCTCCTTCTCCCTGCCCCCTCCATTGTGGTTAAAATCTTGAGATCACATTTTACTGGAAAAACAAAGCGCCAAAGATAAAACTAACTGCATCTTAAAAATCTCAAAGCTAATTATCAACAAATAATTAGCATTGCTAATCAGATACAGATACAGCAGCGCTAATCAGATACATTACAATGTCAAATGGATAATTACTAATAGGACAGATAACCCTTGGAGAAAGAAAGAAATCCAAATCTCAGATTTAGGATCTATTAGCTCAACACTCAAACACCAATTTTTTATTTATTTTTGTACAAACCCATGATTTTGTTACAGACCCATGCAGCTACTCAGAGTTTGATGGCAAGTACTCACAACCATAAACTCTATCCCTGACTTTCCACCAACCATAAAAAATCAGTTTTACAGGTGGGTTTAAAAAGAGAAACATATTTTAAGCACCTTTTTCACAACAATATTTTCACAGTATATCATTCTCACATCAAGCCTAAACAGACGGCATTGGGAGGACGTTCTCAGAATTTCTCTATCACTCATAGTGTTTTGTTCCAGTGTAAAGTAGTACCAAGGAAAGTGGAGCCCCCCTATGCTGGACACTGAAGAGGGATGTTCCTGAGGCCTAATATACATACAACTCAGACACTTGTGCAGTTTAGAACAAAATGTAAATATTTAACGTATTGTAATAACAGCCTTATGTCATGGTGCATCAGGCACATAGCCCAAGGACACGCCCAGTGTCACACACACACACACACACACACACACACACACACACACACACACACACACACACACACACACACACACACACACTCGTCCAGTTCAGCGCGTTGTTCCTCGGTACTGTGTTCACTCACCCTGAGTAATACTGCCGCTCTGCTGGGTCTTAAACATCCTGGGTTTTATTGCCAACACTGTCTGTCTCTGTGAGCTGTGGTTTGTTTGACCAGCTCAGTGCTGGGCTGCTTTGTTTCTCTTGCCATGGAGAATAAAGACACTCCAAAAGTGCACTTTCATCTCCTACCCCTGCACAGACACCCTTCACACCTTATTTAAGATATTAAAAAATATTTACTTTTAAAAGATAAAATGTCATTTCTCTGTCACAAAATATGCCTAAAAAAATTTCTAAAAACATTAGAATTCAGTGTCTAAAACTATAAGGTCAAGCCATTTTAAACTGTGCGACAAAAAAGTTACAATTTTGCCCGGTGTATCAGATCTAACAATGTCCGTACCAGCTAACAAATGGGAAGAAGATCCGTTTGTTAGCACAAAATGTATTATCACTAACGAAATAGAAATAGACCTTAAAAGCGAAAAGGGGAAGGGGCATTTATAACTGAAAACTGCCCCGTGTAGACGGACAGATGGTATTTCTAGAGCTTATATCTCACAGTGTCTGTGTTTGAGCACAGGACCTTCGGTTGGATGTCTTTTCTTGTCTGGAACACTTCCAGCCCTTCCAACATCCATAACCATGAGTGAATATCCACTACCACATGAGTGCTATTGCTGTGCTGTTAATGGTATGCCCCCCATAAAGTATCGCATTTAAAGGTCCCTACTCGTGGCTGACACTGAATGGTTCACTTTTGTTGTGAAACACCAATACAATACAATGCATGATAATTCAATTCAAAACAATTAAGCAAACCATTAATTTGGGAAAAGCAATGGAAGAAGAAAGGAGAAGGAGAATGGGACATATCAGGACAAAGGAAAGTGGGCAAAAAGCAAATAACAACAAAATATTTACATATTAGCATTTTTTCCCACAAAAAGAAATTGGGGGAATTGCTGTGTGAGGTTTTTCAATAGCCGCATTATCCAACCGATAATTTTCAGAATTACATGTGAAACAAATTAATGTGACCACGACGTAATGTACCAGCACACTCAGAACAAAAAAGACGCTTGCAACATGGCGATTTGACCACAGATCAGTGCACTGCAATGCTAAATGTTTCCTACAAGACATTTGAGTGTAGTGAGTGCTGGTAAACGAGTGTAATTCATCGAAAGGTGTAAAAGAGATCTTGATGAATCCATTCAGACCAACACAGCATGGGAATTTCTTAAGAACAGTACATCATTTATAACCACCAGACCTCTCAAGATGCTTCTGTGAGACGATGGCAGGCTGGAACACAATCAAACATCACCAGATTTGCTCCGAAACGTTCATTCCTTCACAGCTGTCACTCTTGAATGCGCCATTGGTTTCCATGGTGCCAAGGAGAGGTGGAGCATGCTCATTGAATCTCCAGCTGGGCTGGAGACTGGGTGGCCTCCTCTGATTACACACACAGATGGCCTGGCACTCAAACCGTCATTCTACAACTGCCATACATTTATCCTGATCCAGGATTTGGGATGACAGGGATCGAGAGGCGTGCAGGACAGACAGGCTGGTCCTTGGTACCACCTGTGAGAGGGCATCCATTCTTTGGAAACAAACCTTATATCAAGCACTGCTTTGTATGCTGTCAGACTATGTAAAATAATTATACAGTGGTGAAGATTCATTAAATTCAGCCTGATATCAGATTATGGACACCAACCCACATCAACCCACTCCAGTTCTGAGTGTCTGCTTCTTACTGGAAAATAAACCTCAGAAGGAGTCAGTCATAATGTTGTATAAGTGCAAGGCAGGATAGTAATGTATTCTGGAATATAGAATCAGAATTGCATTGCATGCATGCAGATGTATTATTTGTCTGTCTAGGTTGGGGAGAAAGCTCACACCTCCTGTCTCAGAACCCAAACAGAACCACTCCACTCCAAGCCTAACTTGTGAATTACATGTACAATTATGCAACACGTGCCGGTGATGGCCAGCTGCAGCAGGCACTGCTAATGCACCTCCAGTTCTGCTCGCTCTCCCAAGGTTAGCATTTTACAAAATACACCAGTTAAGTCACAACTTAGAAAGGAACCCGTTAAACCACATACATGCAAAGCTTATTTTAACTTCCGATCACTTAGATGCCTTGGCAGTGCAAAGCCACCAAACCTTCCCCAGCCCTGCGTGAGCCACCCTTGAGCCCAGGCAGAAATGGGGGGGGCTCACCTGTTTTCCATGAGAAAGGACTCCTCCTCGTCCGATCCGTGGCCACAGCCGCGGTCATCAGCACAAGGCAGAGCACAGGGCCAGGCTGGATGGTGGAGGCAGAGGCCAGTACATGTGTCAGGAAGCACATTGTCTCTTCTATCTGCCTGCCTCACACCTGATGGAGAAACAGAAAATCACGTCACTGAGATTTTAGGTGACAGCAGAGTCACTGGCCATTAGAGTCACTGGACAGCAGAGTCACTGGCCATCAGAGTCACTGGCCATTAGAGTCACTGGACAGCAGAGTCACTGGCCATCAGAGTCACTGGACAGCAGAGTCACTGGCCATCAGAGTCACTGGACAGCAGAGTCACTGGACATCAGTGTCACTGGACAGCAGAGTCACTGGCCATCAGAGTCACTGGACAGCAGAGTTTAATTAGTTAATTAATTAATCTTCACTGTATGGCTAAATAGCTGCAGCAGAGTTATCTTTTATAACTTCTATTACCTAAACAATGCAATGTCCACTGTGTCTAGAAAACAGCAGAAGTCATTTTTTAGGATTTTTCTTTTCCTTTGGCACTCACGGTTATACACAGAAATAAAGATTAGTGAACTCCACTAATTTTCACCAGCCTATGTGAACAGAATTGAGTGAGTGGGCCTTCGCCTTTAGATTTGGATCCTAGAGTTTGAAATCAATCATCTTTTAATGCCCCTTTTGAGCACAGCTTTCATCAGAATCAAATCAAGGAAGACAAATGAAGAAAATTAATCAATGTAGAAATGGAGCCAATGTACAAATGAAACTCCTAGAAGCATGTGAACCAGAGAGCGCCACGCCTTCCCCAGACATTCTCTCTAACCGGATCAAACCAGCTGCCTCCTTCATTGTGGATGAACCAGATGCGGGCATGTTTCAAGAGAAAAAACAAAACACATGCAGTCTCTGTAATTGCTTATGCTGGCCTCAGAAAAGCCCTTCTCCGGTGCAGGGGGATGTTTAGGAGCTAAATACGAGACTCGGAGCAGAGCAGCACAGAGACGTGTGGTGATTACCTTCAGTGAAATACAGCAGTCATAGTCGTAACGTGTCAAATCTGAGAGAGAGAGAGAACATGCTGCCACATAATGATGAGATTTCAGTTGTTCTAATGAGCAGAAGGAAACCAACCAAAGTATTAACTATTGACCATAAAAAGACCTCTGAGAGAATATCGGAAGCACTTTTCTTATTTCCAGATACATGTTCAGACTAGCTGTTTGCTACTTTATATGCCATATATACATTACTATTGGCATGTCTGGTTAGAGGCTAACTATTTCATTGGAATTGTTCCTATACTTAGTCCAGTGACAAAGTTCAGTGTAATATAATGTAATGTAATTTAATCTAATAAGTGGGTGATGACATTATAACAAGTTATATTAACTTGTATAAATATATTATATTAACAAGTTGTATATATCCATAAATTAAATGTGAATTTCCCAATTAGTAAATAATAAGTCATTAATTGTAAGAGTAACAACATAGTAATAAAATAGCAAATTAATCATCACATTTATTTATGATTATCTTACCCATTATTTCTTAAATATTTCACTGTGATCTGTAAAGTTAAGTGCAACAGAACTGTATCCAACCACAACAGGCTCTTGTAAAGTAGCGTGGAGACCGAGCCCTGAGGCTTCGTGTTAAGACTAAAGCCTAAAACAAGACGGCCTGAATGAAACGAAAATGTGTGGGCTTAACTCGACATTGTGTTAACCTGTCGTTTTAACCTGTCGTGTTAACCTGTCTAGTTAAACTGATTTTCACATGAAATGTGAACTGTGCATCACAGACAATCACATTATGGATCATACACCCACCAACCCTACAGCCCTGGCTTTGCTGTAGCTACAGGTGACATTTACATTACTTACATTAATATTATTCATCCAACACTAATTAGACTAAATTTATCAGATTAAAACAATGAAAACCAAATTGCCTGAAATAACAATAATGTTGTGCCACTTTTCACAGATAAAATGTTCTGTAGGAAACTTTGGATCTGATTAGAACTGTGTTATGTTACTATGCTTGTCTGGGAGGAGGCATATTGACCCAAGAGTGTGTGGTGCTGCTCTATGAGTGCTTAAGATAGTTAAAGTTAGTAAAATCTTCTTTTCCCTTTACAAAAGCTTGGCTGGGCATTTTGGGAATTGTACAGCACAGACTCTGAAGAAAAGTGTACCTGCTCTCATCACCTGTCTGTCTGCCTTCTTCCTTCCTGTCTCCACCCATTCTAAGCCCCTCTCATATTTACAGAACCAGCAAGACGATAGTTACGGACAGTTTCACCAGTCCTGTCTGCTCTGAACATTATTCACTTGTGTTCATGGAGTTCATCAACGTTCTGGCATGTGCATCTCATTATAGAAGTTTGTCAGACTGGGACTGGGACTCCAGTCACAAGACACAGTTGCTAATGGCTCTCTTCTCCTTTCTTAGTCTCTCAGACTTATCTGGGTCTGCCCGTGTATCACCAGGACACTGCAGACTGACATTAACCGCGTCTGATAGACTGACGCTCAGAGACTCCAGACTCTAAAGATTCCCAGCCAAAGCTGAGTAATTAGAAAGCTAATCAATTCAGACAAGGAGCCATTCACACCCACAGACAGAGACAGGGGCTGTCCAAAATATTCCCTGATTACAACTTCATTTTTCACTGCTTACAAAATCATTTTTTAATTTTCACAATAATAATAATTATTATTAAATTGACATCTGAAAGTTGCAAAGAGGAAGAATCAGAGAGAAAGTTTAATTAAATAGTTTGTTTGACCAATTAAAGGGATGCTTTCTGTTCATTACTGAGATTCTCTGAACAAATACCTTGTGGGTGTGGAAACAAGTGGGTGCAGAGAGATTAATGTTGCAATCATTTGTTTTTGAATATATAGAATACACATAAACCTCCCAACTAGCATACACCCACACACCTACAGGTTTGTACTGGTGAGTGACCCAAATGTGCCTGTGAACAACTGTGTGTCATCATGCCCACGTCTTTTATGCACACATGATTTTCAGGAGTGCAACCCATGAAAAGAAACCACTAAGAGAACTGTACAGGAGTTTTGACCTTTCAGCAGGTCATGTAGCTTCCCATTCCACACTGAGAAATGTTGTTTGCCCACAGACTCCAGAATTAATCACATTCTGATTAAAAGCTCTCTAAAGAAACCCTCATTTGGTTAGAAAAATTGAACTTCAATGTTAACCTCTTCCATTCCTGGAAGAAAAAGTGCTATCTTTGGCAGACTCATTTTCAGGCTAAATACTAAAACAAGCAACCTTTATCTAACCTCACCCTTAATGACGCTGCCGTAATTAACCTGGAAGAGACCTGAATTAATCTCAGGTTATTGCATCTCTGCCTTGCACATATGTGGTCTCCTTATGAGAAGCTGAGCCCTCTTCCTTCATGAAGATCAGCCACTTTCAGTGAAGTCTCATAATTTCCCAGGAACTGTGCTGCAGTTGTTCCTGTTCCTTGTCGCTTGCGATCGCTACATCTGTCACTACGACCCTCTTCTGCTGTTTGTCCATCACTACTGTGTCCGTTTGGTTAGCCATTACCATTTTGTCAGTATGGATCTGGAAGTCCCCTGCAATTTTAGCACGGTCATTCTCCACCACCTTCGGGGGCATGTCCCACTTTAACCTTCCTGCCTGTACTTGGCACAGATATTACTGTACACTATCCAGCCACTTGGCCATAATGTTCCATGTGCGCTCTGCCTGCTAGCATCTTGCATCCCGCTGTTATGAGCTGGATTGTCTCAGGGGCGTCTTTGCACAGCCTGCGTCCATGTTCCTGTCTGGTGTGGCAGATCCCAGCCTCTACTGAAGGAGAAGGAGGTTGGAGGCCAAGATAATAGCAACACTGAGAGACGTTATCCAGCTAGCAGAGATGTAGAAAGGCATGATGAAGATCTGAGATATATACAGAGGGTGTGGGAACAATGGCTGCTTCGAGGACCCAAGCTTGAAGGAACAAGACTGCCCAGAGGACGAGTGGGGAATTTATATATAAAAGATTTGTCTGTATAGCAGTATTTTGACTGATTTTGTTTCATAGCAAATCTTAAGGAGCCCATAAATCATAAATATTGATCAGTGCCCCTGCAAAGAAGAACATTTGCCTATAACAAAATCTACAACAGAAATCCCTTTACATGTCTGAATGGGGTGGATGACCCTGCTGAGTCAGAAAAATGAACCAGATGCCAGCAGGAATTAACTGCATGGTGATTTCTATGGGCCTCAACTGAGCAGGGCTCCCACCGATCTCTTTCTCTTCTTCTCTCTCTCTTTTTCTCATTTTACTGAGGTATCTCTGGATCCTTTCTCAGCTTCCGTTTTACTGTAGAGACAGATGAATTTCTAACAGAACAAGGAGGTCTCTGAATGATATGTAATGTCTATAATCTCTGCCCTCTGCATTCTTACATTGACTTTTGGAAAACCAGTTAACCAGAATAAAGTCTAACAATTTGTTGTATTGGCTATTATTGGTCAGTGTAAGTGTTTTACAAGATAGTTTTTCATCAAGCAAATGGCAAAAAAAACCTAAAATCTTTTTAGCCATCTTCTGAAAGATTTGCCAGAGCTGAGAAACGTGTCTCCTGTGGACGCAGGTGTGATTGTGAGAGGGAAGTGCTGTTAACTTACAAACCAAGTTTATTCATACGAGCAACACAGCCTGAAGCCTAACCCTAACCCTATAACACTGGCATGCTGTGCCTGGAGCAACACAGCCTGAAGCCTAACCCTAACCCTATAACACTGGCATGCTGTGCCTGGAGCAACACAGCCTGAAGCCTAACCCTAACCCTATAACACTGGCATGCTGTGCCTGGAGCAACACAGCCTGAAGCCTAACCCTAACCCTATAACACTGGCATGCTGTGCCTGGAGCAACACAGCCTGAAGCCTAACCCTAACCCTATAACACTGGCATGCTGTGCCTGGAGCAACACAGCCTGAAGCCTAACCCTAACCCTATAACACTGGCATGCTGTGCCTGGAGCAACACAGCCAACCTCAAGCACCGGCACGCCTGATATGCTCACATAACAGCAGCCTCATACACACGCTCCACGGACCTGTAGCCTGAGGTTCTGTGAACATTCAAAATTGTTTAACGTGATTTACATGTAAGAACAATAAAGTCTTATGGCAACATTTTCATGCATCTTAAAGACCTTTTGCAAATATCAAAACTGGAAACACAAGAGGAATTCTTGAAAATGTCATCCTGAGATCTACACTGTGATTTAAGCAATAATTGGCAGAACTTTTAAAGAGCAAGCGATATGTGTGGATTCTTTATGAAAGTTGGAAATGCAAACTTAATGCTAGCCCTATTCTTAACCATTCATAACCTTCCATAGGATTTGAGTTGTACAAATGATTATGCATTTGCAGTGGTGCCATCATGTTGGATGTGGATCCCAGTAGTCTAGTAAACCAGAAACATCTAAGCACTACAACACAGTCATCTGCTGGAAGTGGTTTGTAAACATGTTTAGACAAAACAAACAAGCAACAACAAAAAACTCAGCCAAGCAAACAAAAGATACTACACCGTTATATTTCTCTCTTTTATCTTTTATAGATTCATTCCTGACTGATGACTATCAGAACAATTACATCTGTTATCCTCCCTTGCATGGGTAAATTTTACAACTTCATTTCCATATGTCATGCAAAACCCATGTACCTGCCTCAGTTATTTTGTATTTAAAAGCTAAAAATAATATATACAATTAATAATGAATTAATTTAAATATCTAAAATCACCTTTACAGCTGAGCATTTCAGACTGAAATAGCCTCCCTGGCACCTGGACCCTGGAGCTAAAACAACTGATGGAAATATTAGCCTATATCAATGCAAATAGTGTAGACACACAAGATCATGAAAAAACACTGCCAGGTTACAGCCTGTACCAGACCAGTATGTTCATTTGATATCAGCTTGTTTGCCCTTTTGTACTTTCTCCTTTGCGTGTTTGCGTGTGTGCGTGTGTGTGTGTGTGTGTGTGTGCGTGTGTTTGCGTGTGTGTGTGTGCGTGTGTGTGCGTGTGTTTGCGTGTGTGTGTTTGTGTGTGCGTGTGTGTGTGTGCGTGTGTTTGCGTGTGTGTGCGTGCATGTGTGTGCGTGTGTGTGTTTGTGCGTGTGTGTGTATGTGTGCGTGTGTGCGTGTATGTGTGTGTGTGCGTGTGTGCGTGTGTGTGTGTGCGTGTGTGCGTGTGTGTGTGTGTGTGTGTGTGTGAGAGCTTCTCAGTGTTTGAGACCATGGTTGACAGTGCGATGAATCATGGTGTTCAATGACAAGTGTAGCTGACCTTTCCTGCTGTTGTGTCAATTACTGTCCAATTAGGATCCAGGACACTGGTGAAGAGCCCTGGGGCCCAGAGGCAGGAAGCATATGGCAGCTGTACATGCTGTGTAGTCCTCAGCTCACAGAATTGCCACACAGCCCTAACATGTAACCATGGCCTTCAGCATACTCAAACAGCAACCTGGCTTCATTTACCCAAACACTCCAGTTATTCTAAACGAACGCATGTTGACATCAATGGCTTGTTCAGATCTTCTTGGCCTTTTTTTAACACTGTCACTAAACACACACACACACACACAGACGCACACACACACACACACACACACACACACAGACACACATTCTCTATTGTCTCCTTCTCCTCTCTAGCACTCATCTTCGGTGAGATACTGATCACGGCCGTTGCTCGCCAATCAGCTGACTTACCACCTGTTCCTTCAGTCCAGTTCTACTTCTATCTGTCTCTTTGCAACAGTATCCTGCCTAACGCATCATAAGGGTGAGAAGGATTTGTTCTTATATACTAAAAATATTTTATTAATGCAACTTAATTTGGACACTTTCATCTTCACAGGAAGTTGTGTAGATGGTGTGGCATGTGGGCTTTCAAAGTGTTTTCTTCAAAACAACAGAAATGTGTTTCTGAAATTGAGTTTTGATTGTTTTTCTTTCATCTTCAACCAAGAGCCTGAAAACTTTGAAAAGCTGAGTTCCACTCTTTTAAACAAAGATTTAGCAAATAAACCTACAACTTGAACAAGTTTCAGTCTTGGAGAGCCTTTGTAAAATAAGAAAAGCACAACAACCTCTCATGACAGCACTACACAACCCCAGTACGTTCCTGAGTGTACGATTAACGATCGCTGCTTTGAGACACAGCATACACGGAAATTGGTATTCTGTCAAATGAACAAGCCCAGATGTGTGGACAAAGTCAAGGTTAGCTCCCATCGATTTAGTCGTCCTGTTTCTTACCTGATTTCATGCAGTCATAAAGCCAAAAGGCTTCATTTTGAATGAAAACACAAATTATGAATTCACATATTTATCTTTATATATATGTATATATATATATATATATATATATATATATATATATATATATATATATATATATATATATATATATATATATATATAATTTACTTAGGATTTTAAACCTCTGCAGGTGTGACCCAAACTCTGTAATTTCTATCCCACTGGATTAGGATATTATTACATTTACATTTATGGCATTTAGTACTTTAACCACTGAGCTACCACTGCCCTACTTCAGTCGTACTTTATATTGTCTTTGATGCTTGTAGTTACATATAATCTATGAATACCACTATAATGTAATTACTGAGTAACTTTAATGTAGCTACTATGTTATTATAAATGTCACTATAATGTAACTACTGAGTAACTTTAATGTAGCTATGTTATTATAAATGCAGCTATAATGTAACTAGCTATATTGTAACTACTGAGTGAGTATGGAACTGTCCACATATCTAAAACTAACTTTTATGTTATTCTTGTACCTTATTTGTATTGTATTATAGTTACCAAACATAATCTACCAGCATGTACTTTTATGTTACCTAAAGCTCAATAACACAGGAATCATCCATCTGCAAGTGTAACCTTTATGAAATTGCTGTATGGATTATGTTGTTACATGATAACCAAACAATTGTTGATGATTGTTAATAGCAGGCTTGCTCTGGTGCTGCTGCTTCTGATGTACTGTCAGTTTAAATACTAGTTTAAAATGTTTGGTAGGGTTACTGTGTTACAACACTAACTTATACACATATACGTACAGCGAGCTAAATTATGAGCAGATGTTTCCAGGGCAGGCACAGTGTAAGAACTCTCATAATGTACAGTCATGGCCAAAAGTTTTGAAACTAGCACAAATTTAGGTTTTCACAGTTTGCTGCTTCAGTTTTTATGGTGGTAATTTGCATTAACTCTAGATTGTGAAGAATGTTCAGATGAATTGCAATTAATTGCAAAGTCTTTCCTTGCCATGAAAATTAACTTAATCACAAAAATTACCACATTCCAGCCACTGTATTTCAGCCCTGTCACAAAATGGCCTACTAACCTCATTCAGCGATCTTCTCATTAGCTCAGGCTAAAGTGTTAATAGGCAGCTGATATCAGCTGATATCACTCCGTCATGCTGATTAGAAGAGCAGACTGGTTGCTTTAAAAGGGTGGTGGTGCTTGATGTTTTCTTCTGGTAACCATGGTTACCTCCTAGGAAACATGTGCGGTCATCATTGCATTGCATCAAAAAGGCTTCACAGGCAAGGACATTGCTGCTTGTAAGATAGCACCTAAATCAACCATTTATCGAATCATCAAGAACTTCAAGGAGAGAGATTCAATTGCAGTGTAGAAAGCGTCAGGGTGTCCAAGAAAGTAAAGCAAGCGCCAGGACGTCTCCTAGAGAGGATGCAGCTACGGGATTTGGTCACCACCAGTGCAGAGCTTGCTCAGGAACGGCAGAAGGTAGGTGTGAGTGCATCTGCATGCACAGTGAGGAGAAGGTTTTTGGAGGACGGCTTGGTGTCAAGAAGGGCAGCAAAGAAAAACAAGGACAGACTGCCATTCTGCAGGAAGTACAGCGATTGGACTGCAGAGGACTGGGAAGCCATTTTCTCTGCTGAAGCCCCCTTCAGAATGTTTGAAGCATCTGGACAAATGATTGTTTGGAGAAGAAAAGGTGAGCACTACCATGAGTCATGGCAACAGGCTTCTCATCCAAGGGTGTGAGTTTGTTCAAAATGTGACCTATGAACACTGCCAAGAATAAAGAATGGTATCAAAACATCCTACAACAGCAAATGCTCCCAATGATCCAGGAGCAATTTGGTGATGAACAATGCTTTTTCCAGCAAGACGGAGCACCATGTCACAAGGCAAAAGTGATAACTGAGTGGCTCGGTGAACAAAACATTGAAATATTGGGTCCATGGCCTGGAAACTCCCCAGATCTCAATCCCATTGAGACCCTGTGGTCAGTCCTCAAAAAGAGGGTGGACAAACAAAAACACAGAAAGTTGTGATCAACTTCAAGCACTGATTAGGCAAGAATGGGTTGCCATCAGTCAAGATTTTGCCCAGAAGCTGATATCCAGCATGCAAAGGTGAACTGTAGAAGTCTAAAAAAAGAAGGGTGAACGCCTGATGGTAAGAACTGGGGAATGAGTGCGTGAAAAACACGGTTAAAAAACATGGCGGAGTAGAAATGCTGAGGAAGAAAGAAACCCCTCGAGTCTTTTTGGGTTGGACCGACAGGCCTGCCAGCACAGGCGGGAGCCGGAGATACTGGAGGTACTGTCAACCGCAGCTTTCTAAAGATTTATCATGGATTTGAAAATTTGGTGGGAGAAGACTTTGTGAAGAAGTTTAGAACTGAGTATGAGTTTAAAATGAGCTTTTGTTGAAGGAGCCTATTGAAAGCCATGTTTGTGTGGTGTTTGAGATGATCTTTGTGACGTGATATATTTATGTGCATAATTTCTGTTCTGTTCTGAATAGTGAGCTTCAGCACAGCACACTGTTTGCTTGCATGTGTATCCAGACTACAGTCACCATTTGTATTATTGGTCCATGATATTTTGATGATCTATATTATGAAACTTAGATGTAGATCTTCTGTAATTAAATGTAGGACTGGCAACCCTGTTGGAGTCTTTCACACTGAAAGAAGTGTGTGTGTGTGTGTGTATGTTTTGGTTTACACTTGGTCTCTGCAGTTAGGGCGTCATAATGAAGCTAATTAGCAGATTTAGAGATATGCTCCAGTCAGGCATTCATGAATAGCAATGGCTGTGTTTGGACCAACGTCTATAGAAACACACACGCACACTCACCCACACACAGACACCGACACACACACAACCTCTCTCTTAAACTAGAGAAGAAAGAAAGCACAATACACAGGAGCACTGGAGCCAAGACAACACATTAGTTCTGCATTGCCTTTACTTCTAACATGAGATCTTGTTTAGAGTGCGAGTACTCTTGACTGGGAGTACTCTCATAATATAGTGAGTACTCATAATCTAGTGAGTACTGGTAATATAGTGAGTACTCTCGTAATCTAGTGAGTACACGTGTAATATAGTGAGTACTCTCATAATCTAGTGAGTGCTCTAGTATTCCACTAAGCACATCAAAGTCTCTTGCATTAACACCTGCACTGCTGATTTAAAACTTGCACCGTTCATTTAAATTCATTTTAACAAAGCATAAATTCATGCTGCAAGAACAAATTTACTATTGAAAATCCATTTAATAACACTGAAAGGTGAAGATAAAATCACTGTTGCACTGAGAAACAAGAATTGAAGACAAAGACCTGAATAAACATTAAGTATTATTACAGTGTCACTGATGTGACATGATTCCAATCAGTAAAATGCAATCAAAATGGTTAAAATATTCAACAAAACAAATTCTAAATTTCTGTTTAAATTAATAGTAAACAATGCCACAATCAAGTTAAATAGATATTATCCAGCAATGTACACACAGTGATCACAGCAGTTGAGTTCAATGAATGGCATAGTAATAACCTCCCAAGTATTTGAATAACCAGAATATTTGATTAACCTCCCAAACATTTTAATGATCTCTCAAAGACTTCTATGAATACTGGTTTCATAGTTTCAACTTTGAAATGATTTATATTCATTTGATCAAGAGAATCACATTGAATCCTGTAGAGTCTTTGCATTGAATCTTTGTGCTCCCACACTCTGACAGAACTTCCTCTTACACTGATGCGTTTTCATATATGACTGCTGGTAAGAAAACTACACAGTGTAGAACTACTTCAATTAATGAACTCTACATTTTTTTCTGTCCTCTTGTTCTGTTGGGGACACAGTTAGCGATCAATATCAGTTCATCATCCAAAAAATCAAGAAGAACATTGCTATACCTCCTACATGGAAACCTATAAATACACCGGCAGCGTCACTGTGGAGAATAAAAATATGGTCTACCATCCTGAACCTGAGCATCAATACACCAGCTTCTTGCACAAAAATCTATTCCCAACACAGTAATGACATATCTCCAAGAACTCACAGCTTCATTCCAGCATGGAGAAATGAATTTATTTCAAATAAAATAGACTGAAAATTCTCCAAAGGAATCATTCAAAATATGAAAACAGGTGCATTCCTGTATTAATACCTGTATGTATGAGAACACATACACTCCTCTATTAATATCTGTATATAAGAGAACACATACACTCCTGTATTAATATCTGTATATATGAGAACACACGCAATCCTGTATTAATACCTGTATGTATGAGAACACATACACTCCTCTGTTAATATCTGTATATAACAGAACACATACACTCCTCTATTAATATCTGTATATAAGAGAACACATACACTCCTCTATTAATATCTGTATATATGAGAACACACGCAATCCTGTATTAATACCTGTATATATGAGAACACACACACTACTGTACTAATACCTGTATATATGAGAACACACGCAATCCTGTATTAATACCTGTATATATGAGAACACATGCACTCCTGTATTAATATCTGTATATATGAGAACACATACACTCCTCTATTAATATCTGTATGTATGAGAACACATACACTCCTGTATTAATACCTGTATATATGAGAACACATACACTCCTGTATTAATATCTGTATATATGAGAACATATACACTCTTGTATTAATATGTGTATATATGAGAACACATACACTCCTGTATTAATACCTGTATACATGAGAACACATACACTCCTCTATTAGTATCTGTATACAAGAGAACACATACACTCCTGTATTAATACCTGTATGTATGAGAACACATACACTCCTCTATTAATACCTGTATACATGAGAACACATACACTCCTCTGTTAATATTTGTTCATATGAGAACACATACACTCCTGTATTAATATCTATATATATGAGAACACATACACTCCTCTATTAATATCTGTATATATGAGAACACATACACTCCTCTATTAATACCTGTATACATGAGAACACATACACTCCTCTGTTAATATTTGTTCATATGAGAACATATACACTCCTGTATTAATACCTGTATGTATGAGAACACATACACTCCTCTATTAATATCTATATATATGAGAACACATACACTCCTCTATTAATATCTGTATATATGAGAACACATACACTCCTCTATTAATACCTGTATACATGAGAACACATACACTCCTCTGTTAATATTTGTTCATATGAGAACACATACACTCCTGTATTAATACCTGTATACATGAGAACACATACACTCCTGTATTAATACCTGTATGTATGAGAACACATACACTCCTGTATTAATATCTGTATATATGAGAACACATACACTCCTGTATTAATACCTGTATACATGAGAACACATACACTCCTGTATTAATATCTGTATATATGAGAACATATACACTCTTGTATTAATATGTGTATATATGAAAACACATACACTCCTCTATTAATACCTGTATACATGAGAACACATACACTCCTCTGTTAATATTTGTTCATATGAGAACACACGCACTCCTGTATTAATACCTGTATGTATGAGAACACATACACTCCTGTATTAATACCTGTATACATGAGAACACATACACTCCTCTATTAATACCTGTATATAGGAGAAGACACGCACTCCTGTATTAATATCTGTATAAATGAGAACATATACGCTCCTGTATTAATATCTGTATACATGAGAACACATACACTCCTGTATTAATACCTGTATATATGAGAACACATACACTCCTGTATTAATATCTGTATATATGAGAACATATACACTCTTGTATTAATATGTGTATATATGAAAACACATACACTCCTGTATTAATACCTGTATGTATGAGAACACATACACTCCTTTATTAATACCTGTATACATGAGAACACATACACTCCTCTATTAATACCTGTATATATGAGAACACATACCCTCCTCTATTAATATTTTATATATGAGAACACACGCACTCCTGTATTAATACCTGTATGTATGAGAACACATACACTCCTGTATTAATATCTGTATATATGAGAACACATGCACTCCTCTATTAATATCTGTATATAAGGGAACACATACACTCCTCTATTAATATCTGTATATATGAGAACACATACACTCCTGTATTAATACCTGTATATATGAGAACACACACACTCCTGTATTAATACCTGTATGTATGAGAACACATACACTCCTTTATTAATACCTGTATACATGAGAACACATACACTCCTCTATTAATACCTGTATATATGAGAACACATACACTCCTGTATTAATACCTGTATGTATGAGAACACATACACTCCTGTATTAATACCTGTATACATGAGAACACATACACTCCTCTATTAATACCTGTAAATAGGAGAAGACACGCACTCCTGTATTAATATCTGTATATGAGAACATATACGCTCCTGTATTAATATCTGTATACATGAGAACACATACACTCCTGTATTAATACCTGTATATATGAGAACACATACACTCCTTTATTAATACCTGTATACATGAGAACACATACACTCCTCTATTAATACCTGTATATATTAGAACACATACACTCCTGTATTAATACCTGTATGTATGAGAACACATACACTCCTGTATTAATATCTGTATATATGAGAACACATGCACTCCTCTATTAATATCTGTATATAAGGGAACACATACACTCCTCTATTAATATCTGTATATATGAGAACACATACACTCCTGTATTAATACCTGTATATATGAGAACACACACACTCCTGTATTAATACCTGTATGTATGAGAACACATACACTCCTTTATTAATACCTGTATACATGAGAACACATACACTCCTCTATTAATACCTGTATATATGAGAACACATACACTCCTGTATTAATACCTGTATGTATGAGAACACATACACTCCTGTATTAATACCTGTATACATGAGAACACATACACTCCTCTATTAATACCTGTAAATAGGAGAAGACACGCACTCCTGTATTAATATCTGTATATGAGAACATATACGCTCCTGTATTAATATCTGTATACATGAGAACACATA
>NC_137522.1:567500-620000 GCF_041902795.1 Electrophorus electricus
TATATGAGTAGTGTGGGGGGACATCACTCACACCACCCAACCTAACACATTATATGAGTAGTGTGAGGGGCCATCAATCACACCACCCAACCTAACATATTATATGAGTAGTGTGAGGGGACATCACTCACACCACCCAACCTAACACATTATATGAGTAGTGTGGAGGGGACAACAATCACACCACCCACCCTAACTCATTATATGAGCATTGTGAGGGGAAATCACTCACACCACCCACCCAAACTCATTATTTGAGTAGTGTGGGGGGACATCACTCACACCACCCAACCTAACACATTATATGAGTAGTGTGAGGGGACATCACTCACACCACCCAACCTCGCTCATTACTGTATATGAGTAGTGTGTGCAGGAATGATTGATCGGGAGCCCCCCCCCCCCCCCCCCCGTTACCCATCATCTACCTCTTACCTGATGAGAAATTGAGAATTGCAAAATGTGTAATCTACAAAATCTGAGTGATTTATTTAAATATCTTATTGTTTATTACATGTTCAACGGTAGCCTAATGTGTTTTCTTGATTTTATTGCAGGTTTTGCTAGATTGCAGTGATACATTTTCTTTGACTTTGTGTGGTAAGAAAATGGAGATGAACATATATATTAAGTTATAAGATTTTCTTGCATGTCAGCACCTTTGTTTCTAATACTGACCACCATTACCATCATGTGCAGAGAAATGATCTTGATACACAATAGTAATATTTTTGCTATATTGTCTTAGAACAAAGGCTTGCTGAGAACTAACAGACATGCCTTCGTCACTTGCTTATGATAAGTTTAACACTGCCATCCAGTGGTCGTAAATGACGATTGCCAAACCTTATAACTGAGTGAGTTCAAGTTTTAACTCATGTTCACTCTGAGACAAAAATAATTACAGTGTTATATTTTGCTTACATGAATGTTCGACCGCCTTCCTTAAAGTCCGTGTTTGAGATAAACACAGATTTTATTGACGCTCCCTCACCAGGGAGTTTGGGAATTTATTGACGCTCCCTCGCCAGGGAGTTTGGGAGTTTATTGACGCTCCCTCGCCAGGGGGTTGGGGAGTTCATTGACGCTCCCTCGCTAGG
Source organism: Electrophorus electricus (assembly GCF_041902795.1). Lineage (NCBI taxonomy): Eukaryota > Metazoa > Chordata > Actinopteri > Gymnotiformes > Gymnotidae > Electrophorus > Electrophorus electricus. Next base: position 568,601 of record NC_137522.1, read on the forward strand.
GTGTTACCCAGCAAGGCTGGTGAGGAGACCGTAGCTGGAGGAACGGAAACGCCACCCTAGAGGATAACGTAGCGCGTTTCCTTCCTATTTCTTTGATGTTAAGCCTCCCAGCTGGATCTAGGTTGTTGACTCCATCGCTTCTTCTGGGTTTTGTCTTGTCGGGGATGCTGGGTGTGTCAGACATGACGGGCAGGTAAGTGGCTAGTTAGCTTAGCCTAGCTTAGTTTAGCTTATCTTATTTTAGCTTAGCGGTATATCTGATCACACACGGCTTTCTTTCTGCTTTGGCGCGCCTGTACGGCTTGGCTGTTAAACTCCAAACTAACATTTAGTTTGTTAAGAGGTGATTAACCCAGTTATTAACCCAGTTATCATCATTATTAGTCTTCCAGCGGTAGCTGTTTTTCAGGCGGTATTGTAGCTAGTGTTAGCCAAGCTAGCCGATGTTTGGCTCAGGTTCAGTCTGAGGAGAGTGACTCAGGGTGGATACATGTAGACAAGTCACGCTATTAATGCGAATTACCTGTAATATTTAAAAGAGCAGCTAACGGGGATATCTATCTATCTATCTATCTATCTATCTATCTATCTATCTATCTATCTGAGTTGTCGTCGGCCTTTCTTCTTTTCGCCAAATGTCATGACTGTTTCTCCCACTAGTCAAGCACACACATTAAACCAGTGCAGTTATTGTTTCATCCCTGTTCACATTTAGACTCATGCTCAGCGTTTGTGTTAAATTACAGCGTGTCCAGCCCACCCCAAGACACACACACACAGATGTTTCAGCCCAGCTCCAGGCCGTGTCTCATGACTGTAAAATCTCTCCAGTATGTCAAGCGCACCAGCACAAAAAGGATTTGTAATATATGTGCTGCACAGCGCATGTTTCTCAGTTCATGAAAACATTTGTATCCTCAGTAGTTTAAACGCACTCAGGAAGTCATGTTGAGTGTTTCGCCCAGCTTTGGGGTGTGAGGAATCCATCTCCACGGTGGATTACCATATTAGGGAACATGTCGTTACAGCCCTACATGTCCCGAGGCTTATCTCACTACTGTGATGCCATGGGAACTGTTAAGGCAGCACAGCAGAAACTGTAACTGTAGCCTCTCCACCTTTTATACCGCCTATGAAATCTGGGAAGGGAAACGTGGAGTTACTTGAGGTACAGTCTGACTAGTTATGTCTTCAGTGGAGGCCAGGCTGAACGAGAGACGTGAGTAGGTTGTAGCCACACCACAGACCAAGATGGCCTCGTCCAGCAGCCAAGACTGGCCGTCTCAATTCTCTGGGCACTTATAAAGACTCATTTAAATAATTGCCATACTTTATTTGGTAATTATTTGATCATTTGCATTTTTGGATGTACTTAGGCTGAGGGAGTGGGGGGGTGGGTTAGGCTGATGTGCAGTTAAAACCACTATCTAGAGCCCCTGTTCGAAGTATAGATCCCCCAGTGCTTACCACGGACACTGACACATGCTACAATAGAGGACTTTCTTTTACTTAAATGTCATACCACACCACTGCATTTAGATCACAGTAGTCAAATATGTGCTTAAGCTTTCTTTGACCCACCCAGTGACAAGTAATGTGGTTATGATTGTTGTTTTCTTCCTAAAGTGAACATTTCCATTGTTTTGAACAGGACGTCAGTAAATGCATATTGCAATGTAGCCAAACCTCAGGTTTCTTTGTAATATGCTTGCAAATGTGTGTCTTCAGCCTTGCGTGATCAGACTGCTTGTGAATGTTTTAAAAACAGATATTTTATTTAACCAATTGTAACTGCCCTCTAAAATGTTTGGATTGAATATTGAAATATTGCATATTTATCAGTTTTATGTAGTTTGCATCTAAAGGTTGGGTTAAACCATCCTATCTGTTTGAAATTAGAGAGAAAAGTCAAAAGTAAACAATTTTCAGACGCCATCCACACGACTTGGAGCCTTTTGCTATAACCTAATACCAGAGCAGCAGTGCTAATAAAAAATTAAGTAATGGAATACATTGGCTGTATTTCCCTCCCACTGTAATATTCTGAAAGCTTCATACCAGCTGAATAATGGTCTTTAACAAGTTTTTCACTTTGACATGTCAGCATGACCTGGAAATCATTAAAGCAAAATTGTCCTTTTTCATACAGCACTGCTTCTATTTTTTAAAATGATTTCTCTTCATCTCTTCATTTCTGTCAGCTACAGTGTAGAGAATGTTCAGTAAGGAACAGAGAGAGAATAGTTAAGAAACAAATGCAATAAGGAAAAAAAAAAGAAAGATCTGAAAAGTTGTTCTCTCACCCCCCCCTTAGCAATATGGCCAATGCCCTGGCAAACGCCGCGTGTGAACGTTGCAAGAGCGGCTTTGCCCCAGCAGAGAAGATCGTCAACAGCAACGGCGAGCTGTACCACGAGCAGTGCTTTGTGTGTGCTCAGTGTTTCCAGCAGTTTCCAGAGGGACTCTTCTACGAGGTACACTGGCATATGTTGGCACTGGCACGTTTCCCACTGTTGAACCGTCGTGTCATGATAACTCTTAAATGGTTTGGTTCTAAAGAAGCGTGTATGTGTTGTGCTGGGTAATATTTCACCTGCGTATGCCATGTTGAATCAGGAAGGAACGACTACCCAGCTCTACAGGAACTGCCTCGTAACCCAGTCATAACCCATAACGCAGTTGTAGCCTTGTTATGACACATGCTAATGGACATGCCAAGCACACTTGGTAATACATTTGTCCTGTTGACTGGCCTCTTAAACTCCCACAGTCAGATCATTACCATTTTAATCCCTCTGTCTTTCTGTAGTTTGAAGGCAGGAAGTACTGCGAGCATGACTTCCAAATGCTCTTTGCACCCTGCTGTCATCAGTGTGGTAAGACCTTTACATGATTCCCACATCTGTTGCATAAACTGGTGACTCTTCACACTCATTCTAATGTGGACCTCTGTAGAAATGATTGAGTGGCAGCACATGTGTTTACATATTTACGGGGGTTTATGATGTAGTCTAATAATTATCAATTACAACCAAGTCACCCTGTTTGTGATGGCTTTTTCAGTGGTATTTGGTCCATGACCTGTGTGAGATCTCTTCTAGAGTGACGTGTGTCACTGTCCAAGCTCTTGGTGTGAGAGATCTGCCGATCTTTCTCATTCCTATAGGAGAGTTCATCATTGGCCGGGTGATCAAAGCCATGAACAACAGCTGGCACCCTGACTGCTTCTGCTGTGACATCTGCCAGGCTGTGCTTGCTGACGTTGGATTTGTCAAGAATGCTGGCCGGTGAGTGGTTACTCAGAGGATGGCGGGTGTTTCCCGTAAGTGTACTGATACTTTTGGTTGTTGGAGTTCCCTTTTAAACAGTTAGACATGCCTGCTTGTGTACCATATCTTTTTAAACCACTTGTGTTTAACAGTTGCTTCTGTAAAATGTAGCTCTGAAAGTAAAGAATGCACCAACATGTCAGGGTTTGATCCCTCACTTACTTACTGTGTATGTGTGTGTGTGTGTGTGTGTGTGTGTGTGTGTGTGTGTTTTATCAGGCATTTGTGTCGCCCGTGCCATAATCGGGAAAAGGCGCGTGGTTTGGGGAAGTACATCTGTCAGAAATGCCATGCTATCATTGAAGAGCAGCCTCTCATCTTCAAGAACGACCCCTACCACCCAGACCACTTCAACTGCAGCAACTGCGGGTCGGTGGCTCTCTTGACACGTACACGTGGCGGCGTGTGCCGCAGCCCTGTGGGAGTGTAACGGCAGCCTCTGGTGTCTTACAGCAAGGAGTTGAGCGCGGACGCTCGGGAGCTCAAAGGAGAGCTCTACTGCCTCCCGTGTCATGATAAAATGGGCGTGCCAATCTGTGGAGCCTGCAGGCGGCCAATCGAAGGACGCGTGGTCAACGCCATGGGCAAGCAGTGGCATGTTGAGGTAGAGGAGGCAGCTGGGGGGGTGGGGTGTGCTGGCGAAACTTTAATCTTTATCAGCTCCCCAGACGAGGATCAAATCTGTCACGTTAAAAAAAACATGAATTCTTTATAGTGTAGGCTGGCTGATGTTGGAAGTGTCATTTATACTGATGTGTTCTGTTTAGCACATGCTGAAGGCCACCATAAAACCACCTTGTATGTCATAACCTTCTTGATGTTTGTAGTGTTGCAGAGGGTCTCCATGGTAATTAAGAGCAGTGTGCAGACAGTTTGTCATTTTTCTTTTTCTCTTTGCCTAAATTCCCCTTCCTGTGTGTGTGTGCGCGTGTGCACGTACGTATGTGTGTTTGCAGCATTTCGTGTGTGCTAAGTGTGAAAAACCCTTCCTGGGTCATCGCCATTATGAGAGGAAAGGTCTGGCATACTGTGAGACCCACTACAACCAGGTAACTCAGCCCTGGTCACGCTCGGCCTGCCGTGTGGTGGCCTTGCATACAGGCTGGAATGTGAATATGGTCAAGTTTCAAGTTTGGTTTATTTGTCACATACGTAGTCATACACAGTATAACTCGCAGTGAAGTCCCACCACTGCCGAGTTGCCACTGTTGGGGCCCCTAAGCAAGGCCCTTAACCCTTAACCTTAACTTGCTCAAGGTGTACTCAGTCATAATTGTAAGTTGCTTTGGATAAAAGCATCAGCTAAATGCCATAAATGTACATCAATATATGAAACCCTCTGAATTCAGCTTGTGACAGCCACAGCGCTAATTGTTCGAGATGTTTATATGAGTCATTGATCTTGTTCCACTTATCTGTTGCCTCAGCTTTTCGGTGATGTCTGCTACCACTGCAACCGAGTGATTGAAGGGGATGGTAATTATTGACCACTTCTACTCCTGTCTGGCTAATAATATACACAATGTTGTCATGAGGCATCCAGCTTAGTGGTAGCACTCCTTAGCTCTGTGAAATGTCCCAGCCTAAGCTAAAATTCAACTACATTTGCTCAGAACTCAGGGTTTGGCTGTTTACTGACGTTAGGGCTTGCGTAGACACACACTGTTTAATAAAGTAAATTTCCTGTCAAGGACATAACATGGTGTATGAGCACATGCATCAGTCACATAATTGCTTTGTCCATGCTGTAGTTTTTTGTGCATTCCTAGTCACAGCCGTGCTATTCCCTGGATTCACCTCGTCAGTCAGCCGCTGCTGACTGGTGTCCTTGTAGCAGGACACAATCAGTCATATTCCTTCATTCACGTTTGAAGCCAGAGACAGAAAGTTTCCACAGCTCTTTTGCTGCATGTGTCATAATGTGAGATGTGTCTGATGCAGAAGGGTTATTGTGTAAGCATCCTGCGCTGTGGTTGAGTCGGCGCAGCCGGTGTGTGTTGGCGATCGCTGATGTAGTCGTGTGTTTTGTTACAGTTGTGTCTGCACTGAACAAGGCCTGGTGTGTCAACTGTTTCTCCTGTTCCACCTGTAACACCAAGCTCACGCTGAAGTGAGTCTCTTGCAGATACCGCGCGCACACACACACACACACACACACACACACACTTCCCTCTTGCTCTCCCTACTGCTGTGTCCATGTAAGGTTGTGCTTGCGCTGCCTACGTGCCGCATTCTCTCCCAGTGTGTCTGAATGTCTGGCCGAGTCTCTGTCTGCTGCTGATCTTTGTCTGCCTCTCTGTCCCCTGCCACCCTCGTCCTGTTGTTACTCTCCATCTCAAACCGCTGTCCTCACAATGCCCTGCGTCTGCGTCCTTCTCCTTCCTGTCCCTCGCTGTGCTGCGACGGTGGCCTTGCAGGGACAAGTTTGTGGAGGTTGACCTGAAGCCCGTGTGCAAGCACTGCTATGAGCGCCTGCCCGATGAGCTGAAGCGGCGGCTGGCGAAGTGGGAACGGGACGCCCGCGAGCGTAGGAAGAAGTCGTCCGCTGTCTGTCTGTATCAGACTCGCCCTCCTTCACTAGACCCTTTGTTTAGGGCCACCTGTCATCCTTCCCCTTCTTTGTTTTTGTTTGTTTGCTGGATTTCTGTGCCGTTACGTCCCGGTTTTTCATTTTCATGCACAATCACTGTTCGTTGCCCATTTAAATTAATTAATTGATTTATTTATCTTTTGTTCTTTCACTGTTGACATTGATTCTGACATTTGAAGTATAGCAGCCAAGAGTGTTGTAGTTCTTCTGAGTTTCATGTGAGTTTTATGGAACTTGAAGTTGTCTGCCCCATAACTGAACTCTGTGAAATGTTGGTGAAAATGTGAAAGTACAGTGACAACAGTCTTGAGGTTGTGAGAGTAGACTGTGTAGAAATATGCCCCTCAGCTAACACTCGTTAAAGCTGACATGCTGCTGCTTTTTTTTTCTTCTTCCAGAAACAAGTTTGTGGAGTTTGATATGAAGCCGGTGTGTAAGAAATGCTATGAGAAGTTTCCCCTGGAGCTGAAGAAGAGGCTGAAGAAGCTCGCTGAAACCGTGGGCCGCAAGTAGACCTCCAACACCCGTAGGGGCAACGGAGACAAGTAGCAGGTTCTTTTACGATGAAGGCTGCGTTCTAGCTTTAAAACACTTTTGCATTACAGCTTTCAGAGGTTTGCAGTACTGCTGTGTGGTGTTAGATGGTTCTGTCAGGGACCACTGACTGAATGGAAACACTTGATTTGCTTATTGTTTTCTTGTGGGTTCACTTCAGAGCTGATTTAGGAAGCGTTCAGCCATGTGCCTCAGCCCTTTTATTTATCGGATTACTTAAACCAAAAGCAAAGTGTTTTTTATTTTACTCTATAGATACTTATGGATACTGTAGCCTGTCTAGATATAATATGCTTTTATTTACTATATGCAAAATGAAAAACTGCATCTAAGGAGTTCATTGTAATCGGTGACTTGTCTCCTTTGTATTTTACATATGCAGGTGACGTATTACTTGTGATTTAAAGGCCATTGCGGTCTGAATGAACCTAGCAGGCAACACTGCATTTATTATATAGCCTAAAGTGGTTTGCTTTGATAGATTTATTTTAAAACTGTGTTAAAGTGGTCTATTCAGTGGATGCCCAGTATATTGTGGCAGAAACCATTCACTCTCTAATGAATAGGGAACAGACCTGTGGACAGCTTGCTTAAGCATGTACCAAGTACTTGGTCAAACGTCTGCCTTTTTACCATATCATCACACTCCTAATCTTAGTCAGCACCAGTGTGATTACGCCTTATTACTGTTAATGGAAGGGTTTATTGCAGTGTAGGCCTACTGTGTTGTAGTAGTTGATGGTTTGGAGATGCCTAAGCTTGACTGTAATCACCTCTGTCCTCTTAATCTTTAACATTGAATTTGTTTTTAACCTGTGTAAAGGCTTATTCTGTTTATAATTGTTTCTTTAAAAAGTAAAACATATTCCTTATGCTCTTTTTTTACCATTATCGAATATGGGGCTTGTTTGTATACTCACAAGTGTCCCATTGCTATTCGAGGATGTTATGAATTTGAGAAGCATTATTCTCTTCATTTGAGGGGATGAGCAGACCGTTGTTATTTAGTGCATCAGTGGTTCGGCATAGCAGAGATTTTGGTGTGTTGCTCCTCATCCACTCGCTGCGTATTGTGTTCTCCAACTGCTAAGTTCCGGTTTGCTAAACTGTGTGTTTATGCTGCGGGATGGGTTTGCTCCGTGTCTGCTGTCGGTTCACTGATGAGAAAATGCTCGTCTCTTCTGTCTGTGGCAGTTTGAGTTTCTCGTGTATCTGTCTAACTTCACCCTGCTCATGGAGGATGGGAAGGTGTAGAGGTTGTTGGACTACCACTGGTCATGTATGTCTTGGACCAAAATTGCAGCACATCAGACAGGACCAGAACTGTTTTTGAGTCTGTTTTGTTTAATGTGTCTTGTGATTATTTTCCCCCTCACTGTTCTGTTTGCATCAGTTGATTCCTAGTTCTGGCTAACATGGCTAATGATTGCACACAGAAGACAACATAAACAATGTTGATTTATGTGTTTGGATAATCTATAACCCAGCCTCAGTCATTAAATATGTGCATAGAAATACTCTCTGAGCTTGTTTTGCATGTTGGCACTGCTTAATATCACTGAGAGTCTTATTTGCTGTGTGATTTTTACATCACTGGTGGTTCAAGTATATGGAAATAAAAATATGCACTCACTGTTGGCCTTGTTTTGCTTCCATGCTTTAGTAGTTTGAGTTCTGCCACTTGATGGCACTAATGCACTATAGTGAGTCAGTGTCTTAAGCTGAGGTTGGGTGTTTGGAGATATTGCACAAGATGGAAAGACAAAAGCATCTTATCTCTCCCTTCCTGTTGTCAGTTTTTGCCTCTGGGCTTTGAATTCTTTTGGGATTTTTTCATTAAATGTTAGAGGTGCATCAATCAATCAATTATTTGAGCCTAGAGAATAAAAAAAAAAAGAAGCAAGATTCTACTTTGAGATGCTGAGTTGGAAAAAGACTAAGCATCATCTCACTATAAAGGACCTGATGATCATTCTTTTGTCCTTTGTCTTCATCTTCAGGGTCCAAAGACTAGCACTTCCAATTTCCATTATTGCGAAGGAACAGTACAATTGGAAAAAAGGGTAAAAAAAAAAAAATATTAAAAGACATCTGGATGCCTTCTTCAGGCTTTCAGGAGCTACAATGGCAGTCATTTGTATTCTTGGGGCTTCATTTCCACTCTGTTAAGATCCGTGTTAATTCCCCATTCTCTCCCTAGAAGAGCGGTCTCCTCTGGAATCTGAACTGGAGGAAAAGCAATGGAACAAAGCGACATTCAGACCATCCGGGTAGGCCCAGCGGTTGGAGCAGAGCTCTGCCAGCTCCCCACATTTACTTTCACTCTTATGGGTTTTGTTTTATCTATTTATCTTTATTTTTTATTAGATTATTTATTTTGCTCTCTTATAGAGAAGGCCATATTTGGGCATGTCCTATCAAGCAAGACCAATACGGACAAATAAACAGCAGACAGCACCATAAACCAACAAACGACTTTCATTAATCCAACCTACACAACATGAAAACCCCAATTTGTTCAAATCAAACTTGTGCAGAAGGTGATTGGAACTGCTACTAACAGCACTATTAACGAGCCAGCTACGTGCTGTGCCTTTGCCTCGTGGGTCCTGGTATAAAGGTGTCGGGGAGCTGCTGCAACGACACACAACGCAGCCAGACGTGCGCGCTCCTGCAGGGCCGGGCATGCACTTAATAATGCACGCCATGCAAGAAGAGCCAGTTGCGCGCGACGTGCTACACAAAGGTAAAGACGAATGGATTGATCTCGAGAGACATTTGATACGCTGCGTGTGTCGACTCAATTGTTCGCTTGGGTGTGCTAACAGCATGCATGGAGAACGACGGGTCGAGCCTGCGCAGGTGTTGCACCGTTTATCGGGGTTTCTTCCTGGCCACCCAATTCTTTATTTCAGTGAACATTATTGATCCGTAAGGAGAATTATGGTAGGCTGCAGGTAAAGTGCACCCGTGCACAGGTGATGTGAAAATGTCTTCTCCACGTGATCACGGGTTCGAGATTGGTCATTTGGGCTGCGAATGTTACTAGTGCCACTAAATCACTGTCCCGTGCTCCCAGCCTTTAAGTCTGCTGATCATTTTCCATGCAATGGTTTTAACTGGCTGCTGATAAAACACCGAGTCTCTCTAAGTGGCAGCGCACGTGCCGAATCCTGTAGCCAGACATGTCTTTACTGCCTACAAGCTCATAGGCAGGATTAAAAACAGCGCTGACCTAACGTGCAAAAACGGCCATTATTACCTGCTATCACAATCCCCATAATTATATGAGAGAGAGGCAGAGAGAGAGAGAGATGTGTTTGTGCTGAAACAGCTGCTGGTCTTCCTTTTGTATGGCGGCATTGCTGAGTGAATGCATTATTCCAAATGAACATTTTTCTTGCCTTTGGATTAACCCCCTCTGCTTTGTGTATACATTATATCATCATGGGATTGGGGGGGGGGGGGCGTTCATTTGTTTCAGTAATGCATAGTTTATTCTGTGGAGTATGAGAATCGAAACAAGCACGTGGGAGCGTGCTATTAGCTCATATTTATGAGTCTGTTGTGCATCACTCTCCACAGTTGTTCCAGCTATTGATGCATTAATTTTGTCTTATTACAGTTTCTACGGAAACCTCGTGAATCGTATTTCTTCGCTTTAAATACGTACACTGATTTTGATCCTGCGCTCATTTAAAGTCCTATTCTTCCTTCCTCTGCGTTTGTGTATATAAACTCCTGCATGCAATTAGAATTTCCATTCGGCTTGATGGAGTCACCGTTGTGAGGCCTCCTGCCAGAAACAACACAAATTTATGGGCACGCAACACAAAAGTTGAGCTTCTGGGCAACAAACACCCAAAGTGGCCTTGTCACAAAGATGGTAGAAGCAAAAACAAAAGTAATCAAATGCGCTTCGTTGTACAACGAGCGCAGCAGATATCTTACCTCAGAGTCATAGGTTTGTTAGAGAGGGAACGGGGGTGAGAAGAATCCCGGCGACGTTGCTAGGTTTCTGCGGCATGGCTGTGGCGTTAACAAAGCTTCCTGCTACTTTTCATTTGCTCAGATGTCAGTATAAATGTCACTGACCGAATCCGCCTTGCTATTTAAAGTCACGTTATTAAAGGTTGAAATTTGTTCCTCTTTCTCTTTTCTTAGTATCTCCACATACAATGATATTATTCGTGACACTACAGTGCATATACTACCTACAACTTTCTAGCTAACTCGAGGGTCCGTTACTCATGACATTTACACATTTCTTTATGAAATGTAGAGTTCTGTAGATTATATTAGGCAATATATTAGATCAACCTCGTCTTTCTATAATTATAAGGAAAGAAATATAACATTTTGTAATAATTATTGGCACTCATTAATGGTATAAATATTTATAAGCAGAAGGACGTGTAATCCAGTTGCCAGATAATTACTTTGTCCTATCTGTTGGTGTTGTGCGCCTCTCTTAGCCTTCAGAACAGCACGAATTTGCCGAGGTGTCTTGGAAAATGCTGGATGCATTGTTCAGGAATGTTGTACCAGGAGGAAAGAGCTACACTGCACAGCTGCTACAAATTGGATGGACACACGGTCTTATTGCTAATAGCCATTTCCACCTCATCTGAAAGATGCTTGATAGGGTTGAGATCTGGGGACTGTGTGGCCCCCCGAAGCAATAAAAACTTGCCATTGTGTTTGTGGAACCATTTGTCGACAGCATTTGGCTTGTAAGATGATTTTATACCATGTTATCATGCTGGATGTGTCCATCTGACTGTAGAGGAACCACAGCAATGAGGTGTAGCTATAAGAGGTCTGCTGGGCTATTCAGGCGTTCTTCAGTGAGTATAGGGGCCATAACATTTGTCAGGGATGCACTGTTCACACCAACACCATTTGGCACCGTTTGCTTTTACTGCTGACACCATTCATGTTTCTTGATTGTTTCTGGATCCTGGACTTCCGTTTCCTAACTCCGGTTTTCCTGCCAGTGCCTTAGGAGACGTCGTTGTCCTTCATGCTGAATCTGTATGATGCTCGTCATTCTCCTCTGGGAATGAACTTTCAGGAAATGTGTAAAAAAAGCTACATGCCTGACAATAACCTCCACAAGAAGTTTCACTATATCTCCAAAATTACATTTACATGCCACCTACATGACAAAACAATAAACAGATCAATAAATAAAAATTGGAAATATTGCCAGAAGCAAGCCTCTATTGCTATCAAACTACAAATGTAAATGTAAATGTAAAGTGAGCCTAACATTACTGAACCTTTGGCTGGGATCAGTGTCTGTGGTCACCAGAGGCAAAACGAAGATTTCTGGCCAAAAAAAAAATGTAGAAGTGGGTTTGTGTTCAAAAATAGAATCATGGAAAATTAATCCCCATGGTGAGCTATAGGATTAGATTCTGTTATTGCAAAGCCTGTGTATGTTCTGTATATGAAAAATGTGAAATGTAAATAGCAGCTGAGGCACCACACATCGAAAAACTCTTTATAGCAGATGAGAGACAGCACTTTTGCTAAAGTGTAGAGGCCCTATGAGCAGACTGTTTGGCAGTGTTCAGACTGTGGTTGTGGACGTGCAAACCTATGGGACTTTTTTACTTCCAGATGCCCTAGAAATCTCACACGTCATTGAGGACTTCAGATCCATGTCTTACTTCTTTGAACACATTTACCTAACTAAAAGCTTAGATTTTCCTAATATTTATGAAATAATACAGATGAACCACAAATACCTTTTAATGCCAGTAATTCAGGAAGGAATTGTAAGTGATTATAACCTTACTAGTTAGTTAACTTTGGTCAAATGCATTACTGGTCCCGTGTCATTTCAAATGCTCAGTCCTTTTTGATGAGAGACAGTGTGACAACACTAAAAGACAGGCGAACACCAGAGGCGCAACCACCTGATTTATCCAAGGTAACCTATGAGGGAATGGTTGAGAATATCAAGTTACAGCTCTCTCACCTGGACCTTTTCCATCTCCAGGTGCTGTATTTAAACTACACAGTAACCGATGGGGATTGTAGCTGGCTTTGTCTTATTTCCCTATGATCATTGTACTGTGTGTGTGTGTGTGTTTTTCCCACAGGCCTATCTGGAACTGGATTCAGCAGGTTCATATTACACTTTGAAAGTAGGGGCTACTTTATTGCCACTGGCAATTATGAATCTAAATGAGCATCTTTGTCCTGAGGTGTCCCACAAGGATCTATTCATGGGCCCTTCCTGTTTAATCCCTGTGTGCCTCCATTCTGCCAAAATCTAACCAACAGCAAAGTGGCTTGTCATAGCTATATAGATGATGCCCTTGTTTATATAGCTCTCTCCCCGAATGTTCATAGTTCTGTTGATTCTCTGTGTCAGCGCCCAGAGCTAATTAAAATATCTTGATAAGAGGAAGCTTTCCACAGCTAAGCAAATAAAAGGGAGATGTAATTATATTTGGCAGTAAAGAACAAAGACCTCAGTGCGCGTCTTGAGCCGCAACCGTGAAGGAAGACAGTCAGAAATCTTAATAATAACGAACTTAGTCGCATCAGTAACAATCAGTCTTTTACCATATTGTGAATATATCAAAAATTAACAATGTTGTGTGTGAGTAGGACCTAGAGAAACCTAATTCATATCTTTATATGCATTTGTCTGTATGTGTCTTTTATGTTAACCTTGCCATGTCCACAATTAAACAGTTCCAGCTTATTCAAACCTACTGTACACCTGGTAGAAAACTTACCAGAACATAGAGAACTGACCACATTACTCACATTCTCAGATCCTTATACTGGCTACCAGTTCGTTACAGAAATTATTTTAAAGTACTTGTGTCTAAAGTAGTAGTAGTGCTTAGAATCAACCAAAAAGGTTGAGGCAACCTTTGGTCATCGGAATGCCAAAAGTTAGAATAAAATTCTTCATGTCCGATGCAGTCCAAACGTAGCTGTTTATATGCCTGGATTGAAAATGTTCTTGTTTTCTGCACTTTTAATATTTAGCTCTGCATTTCAGCTTGCTGGACAAGAAGTAGACTGAGCAATTACATCTCAGGTGGCCTTACTGTGCACTATAGCTCTTGCTGCATAATCCATCTGTGGCGTTGAACTCAGGCTTTCGCTGCCAGCTGTGTTTCAGCATTGGTGCAAACACAGGAGAGCCAGCGAAGAGTCTAAAGGTGATTCTAAACATGCATCCGGATGCTGCATTTGCATCTGGAGTCGCGGTGTTGCTTCTCGGCCTGCAGAAAGGAGCCGTTAAGACTCCTCATTAAGAAGCGCGAGTGAACTGGTGAGATGGAGATAAGAAACAGAGCACAGCAGACCACAACAGCGGATGACTGAACACCATCAAGGATGTGGAAAAATCACTGGCAAGCTTAAAGAACTGAGAGGCACGATTAGGTCAGTTTTGCTACAAAGTTGATTGAAAAGCCTGTAGATTTTGACAGGGTCTTATGGACAGATGAAGTAAAAATGAAACCTGTATTAGATTGATGGAATGAGCAAAGAAAGGTGGAGGACTTGGTTCTGGTCCACAGCACAACCCCGTGAAACATTCTGAAGTATCTAAACATCATAACAGCGCTAACCGAGTACCTAAAAATACATACATGACGCGTGATGTATCTTGCGTACATCTTGTGTTAGATGTTTGCATCTTATTTTCAGTATCTTAGCAATAATACTAAAACATTTTTTAAAGGTTTCAAACAGTCAAACTCTACAGAAAGTACTATGTGTATTAAGTTGGCCAAAATGTATGAGTGTTGTGTGATTGGTCTGAATGTCATGGTATTGCTGTATTTAATTGTCTTTAATTGCTCTCAGTGGTGTATCACATGGAGGTTAAAATAAATGCACCATTTGGAAACAGCATTCATGTCTGAAAAAGAAGAAATGTGGCATAAAGAGCACTGCAGAAAGAATGTTAATGCTTTCAATTAAAAATGCATTATGTAAAATGTTCATATTTATGTATTGTTTACAATCATTAATTGGTTGAACAGTCATTAATTGGCTGCACAGTTGGTTGAACTGTAGGCGTTCTGTCAGGAGCACAACAGCCTACAGAAACAATTAAGCTTTGAATAAGCAATTTGAATCAGCTGCAACATACTTTAAAAATCCACAGGACTCAAAGTCCAAACTAGAGGCACGGGGGGGCTTTCAGCATCATAATAGTGGGGTTTGCGAGGGCGGCGCTGTGGAGGCATTAGCCTTCTTGACTCTCGAGGGGGCTGGACGGGTTGAGCGGATTGCCCTCGGGCTCCACCCACCTCCACCCAGCTCCTCTCTTTCCCCTCTACTCTTTAGTGCAGCCCCGGGGATACAGAGCACGCGCAGACAGCACGATCCATATGGCTCGGGAATGCCGCGTGCTGACACGCTCAGAACTGGGCACATAGCGATTGCAGTCATTCTCCTCTCTGCAAACCAAGAGCCTTTGCTTAATCTTGCAATTTCCATATCCAAATCCCGCTATCAGAGGTCGCCCAGAGGAGGACGGCAGGCCCTCCTGAGTCTCGCTCATTTTCATCTTCTTCGTGACGTCACCGTGAGGTCGTATAAAGGTCTGGAGCAACGGCTGCACAAGTGAGTGGATGGCATGACAGGGATTGGAAAGTGAAGCCAAAATGTCTCTGATGCCCTCTAGTGGCAGGCTGCAGAACAAGCATTACTCAAACTTTCCAATATCTGCAAAATATTTCAAGTCAATATCTCCCCTGATATTTTTATCTATGAGGAATGTGTTTTGTATATATTATTTCATGACATTTAAAATGGTGTTATGAAGTCATTCTTAGCTACCCAGTAAGCAAATCTTGTCTGGTCCACTTGTGGACCACCTGTTTCTTTGCGCCTTTCTTCCAGTGGGTGGTATATCTTATTATTCAGGACCAGGGATTTGAGGATGCAGTGCGTCCCTTCTGGACAGAGATTGATGATGCCATTCCTGGGATCTGTTGGCGACTCTCCTCCATGTCAGGGGTCTAAGCCTCAAATGTCCATATCCACACTGCTGTCAGTACTGGGGCGACCTTGATGTTAACCTCGCACGTGTTCTCTTCTTCATCTTTCAGTCCCTGGTATTTCTTCAACTTTTATTCCCTTCATTGGATGTTTCCAACACTTGGGACAACCTCATCTAACACCACTGCTGTTTTCTGCATCTTATCTCCTGCCACAATGTCTGGTTGGTTTCTCACCGCTTCTTTATCTGTCTGGATCTAGACATCCCACAGGACCTCAGCCTTGTTGTTCTCCACGATTCTCTTTAGTTCCTCCTGTTCGAAATTTGGCAGTGAAGAGTCAGGAGCCTGTATCGATCCTACATATCCATGTTTTTGAGAAACTTCGGATCGTTTTTTTCTTAGTCGGAAAGAAGGGTGCTAGTCTAGCAATGGGGAGTCAGCGCACAGGAGGTGAGAGAGGTGGATAGAATGGGAGAGAGACTGGAGGAGGAGGAGAGAGAGGGATAGAATGGGAGAGAGACAGGAGGAGGAGGTGAGAGAGGGATAGAATGGAAGAGAGACAGGAGGAGGAGGTGAGGGATAGAATGGGAGAGAGACAGGAGGAGGAGGTGAGAGAGGGATAGAATGGGAGAGAGACAGGAGGAGGAGGTGAGAGAGGGATAGAATGGAAGAGACAGGAGGAGGAGGTGAGAGAGGGATAGAATGGGAGAGAGACAGGAGGAGGAGGTGAGAAAGGGATAGAATGGAAGAGACAGGAGGAGGTGAGAGAGGGATAGAATGGGAGAGAGACAGGAGGAGGAGGTGAGAGAGGGATAGAATGGGAGAGAGACAGGAGGAGGAGGTGAGAGAGGGATAGAATGGAAGAGAGACAGGAGGAGGAGGTGAGAGAGGGATAGAATGGGAGAGACAGGAGGAGGAGGTGAGAGGGATAGAATGGGAGAGAGACAGGAGGAGGAGGTGAGAGAGGGATAGAATGGGAGAGAGACAGGAGGAGGAGGTGAGAGAGGGATAGAATGGAAGAGAGACAGGAGGAGGTGAGAGAGGGATAGAATGGGAGAGAGACAGGAGGAGGAGGTGGATAGAATGGGAGAGAGACCGGAGGAGTACTGGGAATGATAACCTCCTGACCATGATCCTGTCTCAAAAGCAGTGAAATTGGCCTGGCAGAGAAGCACAAATGTAATATAACTTAGAATCAAAACCAATCATAAAATAATACAAAAACAAATACATATAGATTCCTTCTCATTCACATTTGCAACTGGGGGTCCCTGCCACTTGGCTGAGTCTCTGTGTTTGCAAGCCTCTTCCATCTACTAGCTGCTGGATATGTGTTGGGCTGCCTGGATTGTTGTCAGGTGTGATACCTGCATTAACTGCCATGAATCCTGCCTCTGTCCTGACCCTCAGTCCTGCCATTGGACAGTCTTATGTCAGTCAACTCTGTCCTTCACATGGGGGGTCTTTTTCTGTCATGGTACCTCCTGCGGTTTAATGCCATCCATGTGTCCCATCTGTCTGAAACACCGTTTCATCACGTTATCCTCGGGGGTCATTGCTGTGATGTAATCGTAGGTGTTTGCTGTGATGTATTTGTAGGTGTTTCCATGTCTCATCCTGGACAGTGGATCTTAAATTTTGTGATTTCCTTTTCCCTCCTTGTGGTTGATCTTTAACCGTAAAGTACCGTAGTAAAGGATGTACAGGCAGTCAAAATTGCAGTAAAGTACACAGAGTTTCCAGAGAAACAGGACATTTTGGACAGAGGTCCTTCAGTCAAGCTGTGCTTCTGAATAGTGTCTATAGTAAAGTACAGGTACTACATACAGGACAACAGGAATCAGCGGAGCTACAGTCTACGTGTCCAGTCATACACTCACTAATGATGCAGACAGGTAGCTTATGTCAAAGAAATGCTACACAAATCAAATAGTACTGTAGTGAAATGCAGTGAATGTAATATCTGCAATACCTTCTTGTCCTGTGACTCTAGCAGTTGTAGTGTGCAGCAGTGAAACACTGGAGCACTGAAACAAGGCAGATATTGAGGCCAAATCTTTGAATGTATGCAGGTTTTAACCTTTAATTGCACAAAGTGGGGCCATTGAACAAAGGTAGCTTGGGCAGCTGAGTAAGAAGCACCATATGGCCCTACCCGTGACACGTGTTTTGTCTGACTGCAGAGCTCAGAGGGTGTTTGAGTTGAGTCTTCTGCCCTGCAGTACACAAACACCACTGGTTCTCACCCTGAGATTGGATCAAGAACCTGCAGGCTCTGTCATCTTCCATTTTTGCTATGTTCTTTGCTTTTTGTAGAATATTAATTATGTGCAGCTGTGATATCCCACTGATAATGATTTTGAAAGGAATGTAAAAATGATTTTTCCCTTTCCTGACATTACACGTGTTGCTGCTGCAAAACCTTCCTGTCATTTAATTATCAGAGAACGGTATTTTAATGTTGTACTAGTGCTTTAATTGTGTGCTCGGTTAATCTCCTGATAAAACAGCCAAGCTTTAAAATCACATGAATTTCTGGAAAGCTATTAAATTTAGGACCTAGACATACTTGATTACTAATTCACAGAAGCATCTGTTCTAGTACACATTAAGGAGGTGATTTGGGACACAGTGTAGGATCAGTGTGAGTGCTTATGATGATATGCTAGTGCTATAATATTCAGGATTTTTACCATCTACATCTCTCGTACTTGTGGTAACACCCTCTTTTGTTTGTGAACATGCACTTTTCACTGAAAAGTAATATGCTCTGTCTGTTTCTTCGTATGTTTGTCTGGCTCTCCTTCTTACACACACACACACACACACACACACACACACACACACACAAAAGCACATTTTATAGATAGGCAACATCATTCTCAAGTGTGTCCTACAGGAGCTGAAATGTTCTTTGCCAAATAACAAGTACACAGTATAACTGCGAACTATCAGGCTGCAGCCTGAAACTCCTTCGCTGTTATTCTCAGATCCAGGGGACAGACTGAACACATCTCAGGCTTCATCTCCATTCCGTGGGCATGCCTAGTTAAGACAAAGCTCTGAAGCTCTGCTGTTTTGAACATTTCCACACGGTAAAACTGTTTCTTTTTAGAGATGCTCTCAAGCTCTTAAATCAGCCCTCTGTCAGGAAAATGTCCTTTTCCAGCACACCCCCCACCTCACTGTCCAAATGTCATTCTAATTTCTCATCCATTTCCTTCTACTGAGTGTTCTCCATACATACATTTCTTCTTAAAATTAGAATAGCATCATCTAGAACTTGACCACTTCATTCTCTTTTGAGTTACTAAAATAATCTGGTATGCGGAGTAAACATCCCCCACGATGGCGGCCGTAATCCCAGTCTGGGAGTATGTGTTCATGTTTTCTGACCCGTGTGGTGTAAAACGGACATGCGTGAGACTCCAGACCAGCTGAAGACTGATTAAATGGATGGATCAGGCCCAAAGAAACATCTCTATTGTGCTTCTTGTGGAGACGCATCTTTTTCTAGTAATTGCAGTATTGATCCAAATCCATGTGTGCAGTTGTCTGTGTGTGTGTGTGTGTGTGTGTGTGTGTGTGTGTGTGTGTGTGTGTGTGTGTGTGTGTGTGTGTGTCTTAAATCTTCAGTCATCCTTGCCTTAATGGGCATGTGATTGTACCAACCTATTACCCCTTTAAAAGCATATCAGATGACTCAGGAGTCTTTCTTAATAAAAGGCCTCTGAAGGGTTGGCCTCTAATCTGCTATGTGACTGATTACCCTTTGTGTACAGCATTTTTAGCAAATCGTCATGTCAGCTCTGAAGTTTAACCCAGCAAGCTCCTCGCAGTGCTTCCCTGCATGTGTGAGAAACATGTCTTCATGCAGACTAAAGCACAGAGAAATGTCATGCAGACAGTCCATTCTGTAGCCGTACCGCTCCCGTCGAGCTAATATTGACAGGACGTTTGTGATGAGGCGCTATCAGACACACGCTGGGAACAGAGCCAGCGTGGTGTTCAGAGTGCCAGGATCCCGACATGTGTCAGCATGGGCCGAGCCAATACCGCACTCGATTTGCACAATTATGCCACAAGGCTGGTCAATGCCTGTCCAAGCCATCAACAGCGGCTGGAATCAAGGTGAGGGTGTAGCAGTGTGGAAGGTGGAGTGACTGTTCGCTGTTCTGGTCACCAACAGGCTCCCCTGACACCCTCTCATGTCCTGCTGAGTTTGCAGATTGAACCGCTCAGGCACCGCGGTGGAGAGACGCAATGCTGTACCATGGATACGGAGGTGGAGAGTGTGTGTCGATACGAGAGAGGTGTACTCGTTACGGGTACGTGTCTGTGCATCCTATGACATCAACAGCACGCAAACACTCGGGAGTCCCTGCTGAGTGAGCAGGGTCAGCTGGGATTGGTACTCTGGCAGTCATGCCATATGAGCAATGGAAGGCACTGTGTGTGTGTGTGTGTGTGTGTGTGTGTGTGTGTGTGTGTGTGTGTGTGTGTGTGTGTGTGTGTGTGTGTGTGTGTGTGTGTGTGTGTGTGTGTGTGTGTGTGTGTGTGTTTATGTATGCTTGCTAGATGGATGTATTGCACACAGCAAACTAACACTGATATGGACATTGTCACAATTGGTGGACAAGTTGGTAAAAACATATGGTCCTCTGTCAAATACACGTCGTTTGATGTAATTAAATCTATGGGTTTCCTTCAGGACACTGTAGCAACAGGATAAATGGCAGATAAATTTGTCAAGGTCTGTATTAAAAAAAGAAAGAAAACATATTGCAAATTCCCATTTCTACTCCATGCTGTTGTGTGCCTGACTTTAAATTTGAACCCAACTAAGACCTGTTGTCAGAAAATATCTCTGATTTAAAACAGAGGTGTTCAAAAATGCCACTAATTATTATGCTTTTCACAGTAACATCATGTGCTCTTGAAGGTCTGCAGCACTACAGTTTGTCTTTATTTAAATCTCCTCCCAAACCAAATGGCACTGAGGTTAATTAGCTTCCTGCTCTTCCCTGGGGCTGATCGACATGTGCGTAATTGTTTTGTTTTTGTTAAGTGAAGAGCACAATGCATTTAATCAAGGCACTAAAGAGGTGCTGAATTAAAGGCGACTTTTTCACCTCATGATTTATTTTCCCTTCTCCAGCAGGTCAGCTGACCCCTGTTCAGACTATCCTAGTAAAGCATAATTGTATTTTGCAGTAATTGGTTTTGTTCACTAATAATCAATTAAGCATATGGAGACCTGGGCTGAGATTGGCTAGCATGGTGTGTAACAGACTGGAAACGTGCATGAAAGCTACGTAGCTAAAGCTTCCCACAGTTTGTAGCTGGAGGGAGATGGTACAGATACGGATCTAAAGTTTAACGGGTTGAACTTGCTACAAATCACTGTTAACTGACAGGAATGAATCCAACTTTTTTTTTTTTTTTTTACTATAAAGATACATGGATATAAAAACCCCAATAAATATATTGTTTATATATTGTATCAACAAATAAATAAACACGCATTATAACAAGAACAACATAATAACCAGCCCTGATTTCTGACCCCCACCGCTCAGAAGTTTGAGAACATCTTTTGCAGTCTGACCCTAAAGGTCATGCTTCGTGGAGATTGGACTCGTCATTTTTCTCTATGTATTCCTTCAGTGGAGCAAACTGTAATTAGGGGGCAAATCTGTTTTTTGAACGCAACCAATATTACTTCATTAATTGACTCAATTCCTCAATCTTTGAGTGTGTCCCACCTACAGTACCCTGAGAGGGGATGAGCTTACAGTCTCATCAGTGTGTGGTTCAGCTGTCACTGAACTGGCTGCTGTGTAAATATGGTAACAGAGCAGGCAAACATTAGACACCCAGTTAAAAAATTGACTTAGTTCACAATTTTACCATTGATTAAATGTTCTGACAATTGGCTCAATAGAAATGAATAACACTCACTTTTCCATTCAGAGCATTTAGCTTTAGAATATCCCGACACACACGAAAATGAATTCACACAAGCAGAATTAAAATATATTTTGTGTATTTGTGAGAACGGATCTGGAAGCGCTTGTGCTGTGATGAAATCATAGAGCCCCAGCACGTGTGGCTTCTCAGGTGAGTTGTGTAAGGGGTTCTCTCACCAACCCTCAACTTATGTGTTTAAAGATTTAATGCAGAACTGAACCCTCTGCTTCCCTGATAAGGCCGAGAAGAGCTCTTATGTACCTCTTTCATTACTTACTATCAGTGTTAAAATCCTGGTGAGAGAGCTTGTATTCTGACTGTCCTATAATACCTGAAGATCTAACTGGGTTTAATGATTTCTATTCAGTTTTGTGACTTAGTAAAGATACTTAAGTCTAAATTATGTGTAGAGATGAAAGCTACATTTTTCATAGAATCAGAGAAAGTGTTTTGGAGACTATTAAAAAAACCAAACAAACAATGTATTATATTGCTTACCTCAAGCCGAGTTCACACCAACAAAACTCAAATGTATCTCTTGAAAAGTCCTGCTCCATCTGCTCAGCACATGCACACTGGCCACTGAAAATGTTTTGACATAGACATGTGTGATACGATATATAATTTATCTTCCACACAGTACCCTAAAGTCAGTTAATTGTGTTTTTTATTAAAAATAAATAAATAAATATATATATATATATATAATTTTTTAAAATTCTGTCTATAAATTCAACATTCACAACATTCAAAGTAAGGGGGCTTCATGGTCAGTTTTCATGCCTTTTGGGTCAGTTGTACATGCTCAGATGTGAATGGGAGGTTGTTTTGTTTTGAACTACTCTGTCATAACTTCAGTCATCTTCAGTAGAACAGTAGTGCCAGAAGTGGGAGATTAAAATTCACAGAAGACTGTAATGTACAGCAGCTGATACAGTGTAAGTGTCCCTAATAATGTACCTTATGGTTACTCCATGTAGACCTGCCAAGATGGAATTATTTACTCATTTCTTCTGATTGGTTTTGTTAGTGTAGATTAATATATTAACTAAGTGCTAAATTTGGTTCAGCGATGTAATGCGTTTTCCAAAATGGGTTTCCGAACACGTCTGACACCTATTTTCTATTTTCCAAATATCTGAAAATGCACATTTTATAATTATTGCTCATGATAAATCATATTATTATACAAAATAATATGATTGCTTCTGTGGCCAGGTGGACCATCACAGATCCTCAAATCTTCCCTGCAGTGAGTAAGGGAGTGGTCTGCTCATCTACATATTCGATACATAATATCTACATATTCGATACATATCTACATATTCGATACATAATATCTACATATTTGACAGCTCGGAGAGCCCTGAACTAACATTACACCAAACTGAAGCCTCAGATGCATCAGTGGTCTGCTCAGGAATCCCATCAACACGGCAGTATACATCCGTTCCACACATTCTCTGTTCCTCTTACCTTCCCATCCTTCAAGAGTTTTTTTATCTTTGTATCTTAGGCAGTGCTTAATAACCATCCATCTGTATTATCAATCTGTAAGAACCCTTTGTTCTTACCAAGAAATTTAGATACTCTTGTTTCTCTGTAGAAAAGGTACAAACTGTACAGTTGCAAAAAGCTGAAACATGGACAGTCTTTGCGAGTCTGTCTGACACACGTGGCATTTTCGGCGGCTTACAACTGTAACATATCCACCTTCTTCTAAATCTTCTAAAAAGATTTAAACTTTTAAAGAGAAGAGATTGTGAGGAAATATGTGGAAGTCAAAGCACCTTACAAAGAGTTGGAGTCCCCAAATCACCTGAACTTGTCTACTATACCAGACAGGGGCGGGGCTTCCCTGAAACCTTAGCACAGACTACAGAAACTGATCAAAGGCTAACCAAATCCACAGAACTGTAGAGGTAGCCTGGAAATGACAGCGGTGAACATCTGAGGGATCATGCAGTAAAGATTTCACTATTTTGTAAAAATACTGAGCAAAATATGAACATGAATATGAATTAACATTTTTATGTCAATGCAAATTATTTAATGTGATAACAAGTAGTTAAAATGGTTTTAAATGATTAAAATAAAGCAAAGCACAATGATTTTGAGTAAAGCATTTGTTTTGTTTTCATAGTTTGTTATTGTGATATCACTGTACGTTTAAGTAAGATGATGACGAACCTTTTCCAAGAAGTTGTTGGCCCCTTTATGCATTTTAATAAAACAATGCGATTTAAGCATTATTTAAGATTTCATACGCTAATCCAGTCAGAAAGGTGCAGTAGCACTAAATATTACACAGTGAGACAGGCTTGTGGCTGGATGTGTTGAATGTTTCAGATGTGTTCTGATTGGCTGCGTGATTCCATGGAAACCGCCCATTAATCCTAAACACAGAGGAGGAATCTTTGGAAGTAGCACATTAGCAGCTGCCTGGACTATTAAAGAGTGAAAAGAGTGAAAGAGTGAAAATTGAAATGACCAGATGTTTTGTTTATTTATTAAATTGTATTCTTTATTACACGTAAAATGATATGCTTTTACAACTAACTGCCTGCTTTCGGGAGGCTTCTCTACACAGTTGCCATGGGTGCATGCTGACGCGCTGCTGTAGCTGATAGGTTTTGCAGCTTTTTAAAAGTGGAGAAAGTCAGATTTACAGGCAGTGTTGCACTGGATTCCTCCAAGTATCTCAGGCTCTGCTTTGAGTGCTCCCTGCTGACTGACCTGTACCAATTACCAGTTTGGGTCACTTTGCCTTAGACAGCATACTGAACTAAGATTTGACATCAAATTTTTGAAATACGACTTACAATATTGCCTTATATTGTAGTTCTTTTATTTTTAATCCTTTTCCATGGGCTGTCTAGAAAAGGCAGCATGAATATGCTAGGAAATTGTCATTATGATTTAGTAGCAGTTTACAAACTGCTTTGGTTATGAAAATGTATTTTTTATTTATTTTATTTTTTACTGTGTAAGAAAAATGATATCTTATTTCAAGCCCCCTTTTTTTTTTGAGTTTGGATTTCAAAGGCCGTCTTCCCCATAGCTGCGATGCTTTTCTGGCTGGTCTTGACTCTGCCCATGGAGCCAAAGGGAGAGGGATGAGTGAAAGGATGCGTTAGTACACATCACTGGCTCTGCGTTCGTCTCCTCTAGTCTGCCTTTTCAGTCTCGTGTCTGAAGGCTTTCTGACTGAGTGGAGATGAGGACAGATCACAAGATCCTCCCATTCTCCTCTTTCCTTCCCTCTGCCTCTGCATTCAGGGCTCCTGAGTGGCTTTATGTATCGTGTCTCGTGACGCCATCTGCAGTCCGGCTTCGGTGCGTTTATGCAGGTGTGTCCTGCACAGAATTCGGCGCCCAAGCCTTTCACAGCCGGTTACTCTGCTACTACATACTAATTCCACTTAATCGAACTTCGGAAGAGTCAGCAATTCAATCTTCAGACTCCATTTTCTCTCTCTGTGTCCGTTTCTCCATGTGCCGGGGGAATCCTGGAGTGCTCTAGCCCAGCACAAGTGAGACACAACATGGCATATACGGCCCGGATTTCCTTCCCACTCGTAGCGTCCCTTCCCTGTGTCTTTCATGCCCTTTCCCCTACACAGAGACGACGTCCTGGTAGTGAACTGTTGGGTGATTTAAGGAAGACCAGTGCTGTTGGGAACCTCTCCCCTCCGGTCTGCCTGTTTCAGCAGATGACCAAACAGAGGCTGTTTCCCTACCACCTCATGTGCAGGTCTCTCCATCAACATGCTCTGCTCACCTCACTGTCACTCAGTCTTCACTCAGTCTTCACTCAGTCTTCACTCAGTCTTCATTCAGTCTTCACTCAGTCTTCATTCAGTCTTCACTCAGTCTTCACTCAGTCTTCACTCAGTCTTCACTCAGTCTTCATTCAGTCTTCACTCAGTCTTCATTCAGTCTTCACTCAGTCTTCACTCAGTCTTCATTCAGTCTTCACTCATTCTTCACTCAGTCTTCACTCAGTCTTCACTCAGTCTTCATTCAGTCTTCACTCAGTCTTCACTCAGTCTTCACTCATTCTTCACTCAGTCTTCACTCAGTCTTCACTCAGTCCTCACTCAGTCTTCTGTGGTCCAGGGATGACGATATGTCACCGTGGTGTTACCCAGAATGCAATTCTATTTCCTCAGGCTTCTGTTAATTAAGCAGCACCGCGCAGAAAGAACATGATGAAATTTTGCCATATTGTGTGCGTTGACTTCTTTTTTTAATGCTGAGGATTTTTATGCACATTCTTAATACGTATTCTGTAGTTTCTCACAAAGCGTAAGACACATCGTTATATCACCAGAAATGCATGCACATTACAATATGGCATGCGGGGGTGACCAGGAACGGCTTAAAAAATCCACACATCAACTCCCAAATCAATATCCAGAGAAAATTTGTTCTGCTCTCTCAGACACTATAAAAAAGCTCTCTTTATTAAATATATTTATGAAATCAATATACAACAAGTCATTTACAACAATAGCCAGATAGAAAAATGAACCCCGACCCAAAGAAATCGTTCTCGATTATAAAGCATGTTATTTTCTTCCAGGTGCTTGCCAACATTTCTTCCACACTAATGCACTCAGTAAGAAGCCCCTCCCAGGAACCCCCAGGCCCACACAGCCATGGGCTGAGCTGCTTTAAGGTCAGGCCACCGCGTGGTCTTCGCCAGCACCGCCAGGGCTAAGTTACGTGGCCGCTCTGTGGGGCTAATTCTGTGTCGGCTTGCTTATCTGAATATCTGAATTGATTCTTTCATACGGTCACGCCCTTATCTGTGTGCCTTTTTTTTTTTTTTTGAAATGACAAAACAATCAATCCCCCTAAAGCAGTATCTGGGAAGTTTAGCCACCCAACTACAGTCGATCTCTCTCTGAGCGCCGTCGTCAGTAGCCTGAGTCCATTAGTCAGAGGGGCGCCTCTGTATTTGTAAGCTATGAAACTTGCTTGTGCTCAGTATGGAGAGGTAAAATTTGCCCTTAAGACATCTTGCATCCTGTCCTGGGCTTCAGCTAAAGACTTGAGCAGGCTTGAGTGATAACTTGAATGCTTTTCAATAATTTCATACAGTGCACAGAAAACTACTCCATTCCTCTTCATACAAACGACACCACAATGTTCCCTTAGAAGCGCAAGTCCTGTTATCGACTTTCAAAACAGTGCCCCTACCCTTAGTGTTAGCTGGATCTCAACCAGCACAAACAGCATTGGGGGGTCATCTGTCCTGGCGCCTGCAGAAACCCTCCATCTTCCCCGTCTGTCCGGACCACTGGCGGGTGGTGTGGCTTTTACAGGCTTTAAAAGGCACACGTGCACCGAGCGGGCGGAGGAGGGGTGGAGGAGGGGTGCCACTGTCAGATGAAGTACTCTTTGCTGACGTGGCTCGCTCCACGCTGGACCAGGTTGGCCCGGTAGGACGCCGTTTCCGTGTCGGGTTGTTGGTTCTTCTGGGCTGTGACCACCGGGGCTCTGGCTCGATGGCGTCGGTAGAGGAAGTGAATTATTCCAGCCAGCGCACACAAAGTGATGAACAGAATGACTGCCACGACTCCTGAAAGTTAGGGGGCGGGGTGAGTGACGGAAACATTTATTAATGTTTCCAATAGCTTCAAATACCCTTTATAAGGGATTATGGAATTTGACACATTTACTGACTTCCTGGGAAAAATGACTTGAATCTACTAATTAGGGGTCAGGTGAGGTGGCGCTGAACGTTACACAGGGTGGGACCCTTCGTAGCACAATTAAGAATGACTGATGTGTGGAATTATAAAAGTTACCATTTCGGCGTAGTGCCCTCATAAAAGTGGAGGATTTCAGAAATGGCATTGCAGCAAACAGGCTATCAGGGAAAGCTGCAGACCAGAGTGTAAAAGCTCCTGAAGTTCCTCACCTCCAATTATTGTTGAACCAGTCTGTGCTGATTTCTTCAACGGGGCTTTGCCTCGGTCCGCTTTGGATGAGTGATCTGCAGGAGCGAGGCGGCGGAGAGAGAGAGAGGAGGCCCTTAAGGACTTGCTTTCACAGTGATGTGGAAGAGCTAATAAAACCTTTATGGCACTGATGGGCTGGGACAGACCCCCGCGGCGTGCCTGACCGCGGGTTCTCTGTTTACGGTGACGTACCTGAACGGGTGTGGACAGTAGTGAGAGAGTTTGTGCTCGATGGCGTCCCACAGTTCTCCTCCTTGAGTCTGCCCTCCACGCTGACCACCGAGCTCCCCCTGTTCTGGAGAGCTACCTTCAAGGGGGCCACTTGATTGAACTGGACAGATGACAAACAGCCAATGAAGCCTCTTGATCCTGCTTCATCAACTTCCTCATCAATGATGTCACCTCCTAGAACCAAAGAGAATTAGAAATTGAACAATGGTAAGTGCTCAGCCAAGCTCAGCTTACTGTGCAAGTCAAGCGCTTGTGGGATTTAATAATTTAATGTCTTAAATTTCATGCAACAACTGTATCCCATTTAAACAGATTAATTTTCCTTCCAGTTCTGTATATTTCATATGCGAATTTTGCCAGCAGTGTGGAAGCAACACCACTGTTCAAGGTAGAATCTGCAGTAGACAAGCAGGCTTGAATGCTTCTGATTGTTCCAAAACTGGACGGATTTCATCAGTACAGATGAGTTTCATTACTCTCATTTCCAAGAGGCCATGGCAGATCTGAAGAAATCAATAGATCCATTTCTGTTTCCATTCACATTTGTCTTCTTTCTCTTTAACTTGCTTCCCCTTTAATGGCCAGTGATGGATGTGTCGTTGCTTATTGTAGCTGTGCGAGGGTTTTATTGCAAATTTCTCTCAAATGTTCTCCTGTCTCCCCTGAAGAACCAGGGTCGCACCACATCCACCCGCCCTTATTAGTCAGCCGATTAAAAGAGAGGTCTCCTAGGCAACGTTCAGCAAATCCATTTACCCTTCACTCAACCCATCTGTGGCTGCTCTGGCAGCTCTCAAACTGCCTCTGCCTTTAGCTCATTCTGACCTGCCTCAGAAAGGAAAAAATACTCATTTTCAGTGAGAGAGAGAGAGAGAGAGAGTAAGTAAGAGAAGGTGAGATAAATCGTAGAAGGATGCCATTAAAATTCACAGCGATTTATAGGACTAGTGATTGCAAGCAGCTCTATTTAGTTGGAGCTGGAAAGGTTCCAATGAGCACAGCACTGCAGTACAAAGAACAGCAGACAGGGAGCAAACAGAGCATGAGATGTGTTTCGTGGGCGCAGTAGCTCACCTCGGATTCTCCCCAGAGTCAAAGTCCTCACTGGAGCGAGTACAGACCCCGGAGACAGGCTGTACTGCTGCGTCAGTGTGTTGTCGATCTGATGTGACAAAGTCATTAAACAGAGATTTTAGTTTTTATTAGTTAAACAAAAATTAATCTCCCATATTAGATGGGGCCACTGTGAAATAATGCTTCTAAAAGCTTTTAGATTCTTAGAGTATTACAAGGTCACTTTAGATATGGGGGCATCATTAATTATTATACAATGTGAATCACTTTTTAAGCTTAAATGATATGTATTACAAACAACAACAACAACAGTAAGAGCCTGTAAACAAATCCCTAAAATCCTTAAAACACACATTCACATCAAGGAAAAATGGGTTTAATTTACAGGATACTTCAGTGTATGTTGAAACAGCATCTTCTTCTGCTGAGTAAAATGGACTTATTGTACTAAATTAGATTTACTGCATCTTAAGAGGTCTAGGTTGTGCGACTAGATTGTTGCCACGCTATTTGATCCACTGACAGTACAGTAGTTGGAGCAGTTTTAGCTTGTGAAGTAATAAAAAAGTGTTTACACAAAAAAGGTTTAAACACTGAATTAGAAATATTAATAACATAAAACATAAAGGATCTTAGAAATTCTGTATCCTTATAAAATGATCTGTGCACAGAGGCTTCAGCAAAGAATTCTGGGTAGGCTTTGGCAGACCTCTGTTTCTCCACCAGGTTCAGGATGGTACAGAAAAGCACTGTTATGTCAGTCCAGTCTTCGAGATCTGACTGGTACAGGTGTTGAATATAAATGTGCTTAATAGGAATAATGTATCAGTTGGACATAATGGTGGAAACTTCAATGAACTATATGTAAAAAGGAGGGGCAATTACATAATTGTCCTTGGAAAAGTATATAAAAATTAAACTCTTAAACTGTACCAATCAGGCATTCTCCAGAGGGCGCCTCAAATGTATGTTATCTTTAACTTGTAATAAAGGCCGGGACTGGCTATTCGAGTCCCCTAATTCTGAAGTCTCCATCTTTATTTTCTATTTGAATGTTTCACATTAAAACTAGTTAATTGGGGATTTAGGAACAACGCCCGTCACGAAACCGTTTCAGGGTCACTTCTGGAGAATGACGTGGCTCTAAGGGAGATATCCAAACAATGGCATTCCGAGATGCAGAAATAACCAAAAAAGGCGAGTGGTAATATTACTAGAACATGTGGATGTTTCACCATTTCCAGGGAGAAATGGCCATTTTGAGTGATATTAGCGATAGTCTTTTAAATGCACTGACACTCTTACATCAATGAATGCATCTATCTGAAAAATATTAGATTTTTAGCCCTGTGCAGCTCAGGCAGCAGTCTCAACACAAACGCAATCACTTCTGCACAACTCTGACCTTTCACCTGCACCTTTCTCGTCACATTAAGGACACAGGTAAATGTGTGATGCCGGAGCTGTGCCAGACTCTGTCCTAACAGAACATGAAGAGCAGGTCAGAGCACTTGCCTGAACATAAAGCTCCTTCCCCTCACGGTTCATCCGCACCCAGTGGAACTGGCCATCTGCCAGGCTGGCCGATGAAGGGCTGAACACGTCTGGCCTTGTCTCCTGGTTCTGCCTGTACCAGATTTGCAAACTGCCTAGGAAACCACAGTCAAGCTTTTAGAATGAACAATGCTTAAATTTTTACCTCACAAAGAAATGTTAAACACGACTGCTCAGCGTATGTTGCTAAACACACTATGTTACATGTTGCTAAGCACAGATGAAGGCACATGCATATCATATCATGTTTCAGCACACACTCGCTCTCTGACTGACACACAGATTTATGGAAGCCAGCCGTGTCCACTTGGTGAGATGGCATTCCACTCTCCACTAGTGGCCGATAAAAAATCAACAGGACGGGAAGAGGAAGTGAACACCAGAGCATAATAATGGGCTTCCATGCTCGCCCAGCTGTGTATGTGAGTGTGTGTGTGTGAGTGTGTGTGAGTGTGTGTGTGTGTGTGTGTGTGTGTGTGTGAGTGTGTGTGAGTGTGTGTGTGTGTGTGAGTGTGTGAGTGTGAGTGTGTGTGTGAGTGTGTGTGTGAGTGTGTGTGTGTGTGTGTGTGTGAGTGTGTGTGAGTGTGTGTGAGTGTGTGTGTGTGTGTGTGTGTGTGTGTGTGAGTGTGTGTGTGTGTGTGTGAGTGTGTGTGTGTGTGAGTGTGTGTGTGTGTGAGTGTGTGTGAGTGTGTGTGTGAGTGTGTGTGAGTGTGTGTGAGTGTGTGTGTGTGAGTGTGTGTGTGTGAGTGTGTGTGTGTGTGTGAGTGTGTGAGTGTGAGTGTGTGTGTTTGCAGATTTGTTTTACAATGAGATGGCAGCATACAGAGGTGTTGGCCTGAAAGAAAAAGTGACCGCAAGAATATCAGTGCAAATAAAAAGAAAGACTTTTAATGTTTTTCTTGGCACTGTTTTATGGTGAGGGTTGTTGGTACTGTTTTATGGTGAGGGTTGTTGGTACTGTTTTATGGTGAGGGTTCTTGGGTACTGTTTTATGGTGAGGGTTGTTGGTACTGTTTTATGGTGAGGGTTCTTGGGCACTGTTTTATGGTGAGGGTTGTTGGTACTGTTTTATGGTGAGGGTTGTTGGTACTGTTTTATGGTGAGGGTTCTTGGCATTGTTTTATGGTGAGGGTTGTTGGTACTGTTTTATGGTGAGGGTTCTTGGCACTGTTTTATGGTGAGGGTTGTTGGTACTGTTTTATGGTCAGGGTTCTTGGCACTGTTTTATGGTGAGGGTTGTTGGTACTGTTTTATGGTGAGGGTTCTTGGCACTGTTTTATGGTGAGGGTTGTTGGTACTGTTTTATGGTGAGGGTTGTTGGTACTGTTTTATGGTGAGGGTTCTTGGGCACTGTTTTATGGTGAGGGTTGTTGGTACTGTTTTATGGTGAGGGTTATTGGCACTGTTTTATGGTGAGGGTTGTTGGTACTGTTTTATGGTGAGGGTTCTTGGGCACTGTTTTATGGTGAGGGTTGTTGGTACTGTTTTATGGTGAGGGTTCTTGGCACTGTTTTATGGTGAGGGTTGTTGGTACTGTTTTATGGTGAGGGTTCTTGGCACTGTTTTATGGTGAGAGTTGTTGGTACTGTTTTATGGTGAGGGTTGTTGGCACTGTTTTATGGTGAGGGTTCTTGGGCACTGTTTTATGGTGAGGGTTGTTGGCACTGTTTGAAGGTGAGGGTTTTTGGCACTGTTTTATGGTGAGGGTTGTTGGCACTGTTTTATGGTGAGGGTTGTTGGTACTGTTTGAAGGTGAGGGTTATTGGCACTGTTTTATGGTGAGGGTTGTTGGCACTGTTTTATGGTGAGGGTTTTTGGCACTGTTTGAAGGTGAGGGTTATTGGCACTGTTTTATGGTGAGGGTTGTTGGTACTGTTTGAAGGTGAGGGTTATTGGCACTGTTTTATGGTGAGGGTTGTTGGTACTGTTTGAAGGTGAGGGTTATTGGCACTGTTTTATGGTGAGGGTTCTTGGCACTGTTTTATGGTGAGGGTTTTTGGCACTGTTTTATGGTGAGGGTTGTTGGCACTGTTTTATGGTGAGGGTTGTTGGCAATGTTTGAAGGTGAGGGTTGTTGGCACTGATTGACACCCACTGAACTGGAGAGGAATGTCAGGGAATGTCACATTGGGCATTTGGTAAGTGTGGTGCTAAGCGCTGTAATTATATCCACATGGTAAAAATGGGTGACGCTGGCACTCACTTTCCTGGGGTTCTTAAACCTCTGTGCTTACCATTCTGGGACAGTGTGACAGCCATGTAGTTCTGCTCGCCGGACCGAGCCGTCAGCAGCAAGGCTGGCATGTGTCTGCTCAGGAATCCGAAAGCCACGCGTTCCCGAGAGTCCATGATGGCCTTGTCCCGGTTCCGTATGACAGAGAACGCTTCCTGAAGGGTGTAGGTCACGGAAGTGCCTCTCTCAAAGGAAGCACCAATAGCTGGGTGGAGGCAGGCAGGGAGATAAGGAACAGCTGATTCCCAGACAGAGCTTACATGATGGAGACTGCCATCCCTATCAAAATTCAAATCATGAGCACAGTCTTTAGCAAGTCAACGATGTAGCCTCATCAATCTCAATCAGACACGTGGGGGGGATGTGGGGGGTGACATTTGCATCTTTTCTTCCTCATTACGCATTCTTTCTCTAACAAGAGAATCAGGAGCTGGAAACTCTTTGCTGCGATGTGAATTACTGAATCATCCTTTTTGCTCACTAGCTGTGAACCTCAGTCAGCTAAAAACAGTCACACCATGGTTTCACCCTCCCTGCAGTGGAAACTGGAAAGAGACAGGGCCATTACATCACTAATTTGATTGACAGCCACTGGGCGGGTCTGAAGGAGAAATGCGGAAACTGTGATTAGATTCTCCTTGTCAAGTGAGGCTTCTACTCCACGGCCTGCCAGCTCTGCATCAGAGGAACTGGGGAGGACTGGGATGCAAGGATGCACTTTTCCTCCCAGAAACTCCTCCCATCCACCTAACGGGACATGACTTTGAGAAGTTGGGAAGACTGCTGCTTGCTGTCGTCTTAAACTACAGAAGTGCATCAATCTCCATCAAATCCATTACAGGTGTGTTTTCTATATTTGATGTCTACTTGCCCAATGACAAAAAGGTTTGCAGCTGATTTTCCTGTCCAGTCAGGCCTTACAGGACACACCCACGCTTGAGCAAACACCTAATGAGCTCAGTGCTGGGACCACGCCCTAGATCAGACCACGCCCTAGATCAGACCACGCCCTATATCAGACCATGCCCTAGATCAGACCACGCCCAAATGTGAACCATTTTCATTCCTAAATTCCTAATTGGCTGGCTTAAAAGTTATAAATCAAAATAGCAAATAAAGGTGCAGAGTGCAGAATATCTGCAGAGAATATCTGCTCCTGTTCTTTATACAAGTTAGGGATAACAGGCATTTGAGGAACCCTCTGGAGAATGTCTGAGGTATGCGCAGGAGTTTAATACACAGGAGTTTTATGCACTTTTCCAAGGACGATTATATAATCACCCTGCCTTTTTTACATATTGAAGTTTCCACCATTATGAGCACAAGCTCAAACCACGCACATACTGAGACCACACCCTAGCTCAAACTTCACCCGAGCTCGGACCACGTGCAAACACAGACATCATCCTAGCTCAGACCCCACCCAAACCTGGACCACAGCTTAGCTCAAACCACGCCCACACTGAGACCACACCCAAGCTCAGACCATGCCCACACTGAGACCACACCCAAGCTCAAACCACGCCCACACTGAGACCACACCCAAGCTCAGACCACGCCCGGCCCAACCTCTTCTCACCTGTTCTGCAGCTGGGTCCGTCGAACGCTGTCTGTGTGCAGTCGCACATGTAACCGTTCCTGTTCTCCACACACCTCCCTCCATTCAGGCAGAGGCTGTCCCTGCTGCAGTGACCCGGGCAGCCCGAATTCATGCCGGGGGTCATCTTAGCCCGCTCGTTAAGGTCAAAGGTCATCCCATTTATGCTGAGTGCACGCAGGCAACCCAGGAAGCCCTTCTGAGTGGTGGGTGCGCCTCCTGGTGGATGGTCATCAAATTGCTTTTTTACTGACAATTTGCATTTCATAAAGGTTCATTGTGTATTTATTACAGATATTTGTTTAATTAATGCATGACTAAACTACAAATCGAAGTCTACATGTGTCGTATGTATTCTGCTGTAAATGTTACACCTGCACTTCTGCAGAATGAGTGTGTCGTACTGCACATCTAAACTTGTTATGCACTGTGCAAAGGACCCATTTGAATGAAAGCCTGGACCCATTTGAATGAAAGCCTGCTTTTTAAAAAACAGCAACCAAAAACACAACATAACAAAACAAAAACAAGGAGCAATTCAGAAGTAATAAAAATGAGAAGGACAGAAACTTCTGAAACTTCTCACTGAAGCTCCAGATTGTGGTTCAGACAGCATGTTTTAACATGGATTGTTTTTTGATATACACACACCTGTGGAATATGTTTACACTGCATGTCAATCTCAGAAAGCCTCCAGATGCAAAGTGACCAAGTACTGAGGAACTCTGCACTGGTAGTTTGATTCAGTCTGATTCAGTGCTGATCTCTGACACTGCGGCCAGAAATGCATTTTTCATTTGAATTGCATAATTGTTTCGACAGGCTGTGGCCAAGCTGCCAAACAAGCATGAGGCACTCACAGAACAAACGGATCCTAGAACAAAAGCTCTCTCAATACACACTCGATACGATGAAGTGCGTCGCGCCTCAAGTGACTGCCGTAATCAAGTCATTTCTTTAAAGAGATGAAATCAAATTCAAAGCTAATTACAAATTAATGGCGCAGTAATTTGGAGGCGTAAGCCCAGCTATTAACACAACCCTGCACAGTTAATATCCGAGGATCTTTATCAAAGTGACTCACATTAGGAGATACTTAAGAGAACTCTAAGCACATAAAGACCTAGTTTATTACATTCACTACAGCACCTACATTGTATTCTGAAGGTGAATAGACATTTGTGATTTAAATTTTTTTAAAATATATATATAAAACAAATGTTAAAATCACAAATAGAACACAACTATAGTGAATGTGTTTGTGTTTAAAATTTATATCACAATTTAAAAACTGCTTAAAGCTCTAAAGATTTGGTATGTTTTATGTTTGTGAACAGTTCTTTCATTAAACGCATAGTTAATGTGTTCAGCTTCATTATGCCTGTCTCATCCTGAAGGGCAGGCCCAGGCGTGCTGTGTCTGAAACGTTGACTCGTGTCCTGACAGGTTTTCTTCTCTGTGCAGATCGCCGATGCTCTCTCATTCTGTAAACCTAGTCTGAAGTACACCTAGACCTCGGTTCCATCAGACAGATCGCAGCTAATTATTAATCAACTCGGAGGGAGAAAATGAAAAAAAAAAAATGATACAGAGCGTGCCCTGGAGATACGGTACTTGTCAGAAATGCAAATATTCTCTAATCCCCCTGGCAACGGTGGCGAGGTCCCTGCGGCGCGTCCGCACCCACAGACTGCCCTCCGCTACCATGCCCACGGACGCCCTTACCTACAAAGAGCTGGCCGCTGAGCTGGAGGCGGTACTGGCCCTCCGGCCCAGCCTGCACCAGCTGGAGGGGCAGCAGGTCCACCTGCAGTGACGCCTCCTTCACGTTCCTCTCCGCCCTCACGTGGTGCCACTGCCGGTCGCTCAGGGGCGCGGGGGAACTGGCTGTCAGGACGACGGCGCCATCACCAAGGTCGAAGGTGAAGGTGACCGCTAACGGAGCTGGGGACAGTGTGACGGGTGAGCTCTCAGGTCTGTGTGAACTCAGGGGTTAAGAGCAAAACCTTCACAGGCCTGATCACAATTTGCCTCGGTCAGTCCACGTTTGTAGATATTTATTTATTTTTACAAATGACAGACTAGGAGAAAGACTTTTTTCATAAATATCAGTACCTCTCATGGAATTATTCTAGCCTCCTAATATTTTTTGCACATGTCCAAGCATGGTATACTTATATACGTGTATAGACATTTACCAACATACCATTCTTATACCCTATAATGAAAAGTATATTGTTGTAATATAATGTAATATAATGAAATCTCTCTCTACATAAAACCAATTGAAAGTGTTTAGTAAGATTATATGCAATGCCCTGTTCCACTATAGGCTACACCCTGTTCCTCTATAGGCTACACCCTGTTCCTCTATAGGCTACACCCTGTTCCACTATAGGCTACACCCTGTTCCTCTATAGGCTACACCCTGTTCCACTATAGGCTACACCCTGTTCCACTAATAGGCGACACCCTGTTCCTCTATAGGCTACACCCTGTTCCTCTATAGGCTACACCCTGTTCCTCTGTAGGCTACACCCTGTTCCACTAATAGGCGACACCCTGTTCCACTAATAGGTGACACCCTGTTCCACTAATAGGTGACACCCTTTCCACTAATAGGCGACACCCTGTTCCTCTATAGGTGACACCCTGTTCCTCTATAGGCGACACCCTGTTCCTCTATAGGTGACACCCTGTTCCACTAATAGGCTACACCCTGTTCCTCTATAGGTGACACCCTGTTCCACTAATAGGTGACACCCTTTCCACTATAGGCGACACCCTGTTCCTCTATAGGTGACACCCTGTTCCACTAATAGGCTACACCCTGTTCCTCTATAGGCTACACCCTGTTCCTCTATAGGCGACACCCTGTTCCTCTATAGGTGACACCCTGTTCCACTAATAGGCTACACCCTGTTCCTCTATAGGCGACACCCTGTTCCACTATAGGCTACACCCTGTTCCACTAATAGGCTACACCCTGTTCCTCTATAGGCTACACCCTGTTCCACTAATAGGCTACACCCTGTTCCTCTATAGGCTACACCCTGTTCGACTAATAGGTGACACCCTTTCCACTATAGGCTACACCCCGTTCCTCTATAGGCTACACCCTGTTCCTCTATAGGCTACACCCTGTTCCTCTATAGGCTACACCCTGTTCCACTAATAGGCTACACCCTGTTCCTCTATAGGCTACACCCTGTTCCTCTATAGGCTACACCCTGTTCCTCTATAGGCTACACCCTGTTCGACTAATAGGTGACACCCTTTCCACTAATAGGCTACACCCTGTTCCTCTATAGGCTACACCCTGTTCCTCTATAGGCTACACCCTTTTCCTCTATAGGTGACACCCCGTTCCTCTATAGGCTACACCCTGTTCCTCTATAGGCTACACCCTGTTCCACTAATAGGCTACACCCTGTTCCTCTATAGGCTACACCCTGTTCCACTAATAGGTGACACCCTTTCCACTATAGGCTACACCCCGTTCCTCTATAGGCTACACCCTGTTCCTCTATAGGTGACACCCTGTTCCTCTATAGGCTACACCCTGTTCCACTATAGGCTACACCCTGTTCGACTAATAGGTGACACCCTTTCCTCTATAGGCTACACCCTGTTCCTCTATAGGCTACACCCTGTTCCTCTATAGGCTACACCCCGTTCCTCTATAGGCTACACCCTGTTCCTCTATAGGCTACACCCCGTTCCTCTATAGGCTACACCCTGTTCCTCTATAGGCTACACCCTGTTCCTCTATAGGCTACACCCTGTTCCTCTATAGGCGACACCCTGTTCCTCTATAGGTGACACCCTGTTCCTCTATAGGTGACACCCTGTTCCTCTATAGGTGACACCCTTTCCACTATAGGCTACACCCCGTTCCTCTATAGGCTACACCCTGTTCCTCTATAGGCTACACCCCGTTCCTCTATAGGCTACACCCTGTTCCTCTATAGGCTACACCCCGTTCCTCTATAGGCTACACCCTGTTCCTCTATAGGCTACACCCTGTTCCTCTATAGGCGACACCCTGTTCCTCTATAGGTGACACCCTGTTCCTCTATAGGTGACACCCTGTTCCTCTATAGGCTACACCCTGTTCCACTCACAGCTCAGTTCTACCCTGATGAAGTCTCGTAATCCTCTGTTCTCCAGGAAGAGTCCAGAAGGAGCTCCTGTCTTGAAGAAGAAGGAGATATCCAGACTCAGCTCCGCCTGCAGCGTGGGGAAGTGCAGGTACGAGGACTCCAAGTAGAAGGAGGCAGAATTCCAGAAAAATCCTGAGGTGTGACAGAAAGAAAAATGGTCAAATGTACACCCCCAACCCCTCCACCCCAAAAACATGAAGATGAAAATGAATTTGCTTATGAACCATTCCCCTTTCCCCAAATTAGTAAACAGAACACCCACGGTCGCCATAGCAACGCAGCGGTCCGATCTGGAAGAGCGCGTGTGAGCCGGTTCTGTTTGTGTCTCCGATGGCAATCTCACTGAGAGGTAAATGGTCTTTGTAAGACAACAGGCCAGTATCGTTCACCCTGCAGAGAGAGTGGGTGAGCGCAAGAGCCGAAAGTAATGTGAGAGAAGAAGAAGTTTCTGAAATTCTGTTTGCATCATTTAATAACTCTCCGAGGGGAAGAATTGCTTGTATGAATGCTAAACAGTGTGATTCACAGGCTGCTTTGTGATGACACGCTGCCCTATCAGACTCCTCTACTGTCACACACTTTACCAAGGTGGATTACTTCTATTTAAACATGAGCTGACAAAGGCTTCTAGACCTTTGTGTTAATGTGATTGTCAATAAGCTAAAAGGTGAAGACACGACAGTAAAACACGAGAGCTTTGGGACTGGAGGTTCCTCGGGTGTTACCATGCATCTTGGTCGGCGTCACAGTTGCAGAAGTAGTTCATATCCCTGCAATTGCCTTCCAGGCTGCATGAGCACTGCTGAACTCCAGGCAGGAACCCTCCCCAGTAGGTCCTCTTCACACCATCACGGTCCAGCCACCACGACAGGGGTGTCCCATCTGAGAGAGAAGACATGCAAAGAACCCCACGAAAACAAAGATAAAGACCATAGCCATCTAGTAATCATACTTTCTCACTAGCAGATTTCAGCGTTCCCATCCGGAAGTTTGATTATGTGAGCTGCCAGGTGCGAAGAAATCTCCTACTAATAAAAATGCATGGTCCCTTCTTCTATCTCCTTGTTACTACACTAAGACCTCACGTCTAGATTTAAAACTGCCTCAGTAAAATTGCAGCAAATTATCATCGTAAAAAATTAATTTCACTTTAAATTGTGCTGAGTTTGTCTGTAAGCTAATGGTGTTTAGTCATGGACTATCACAGCTGGGCCTTCACTCCTACACGTCCATAATGGAGGTCTGGAGGTTAGGTTCTGCCTAATGACTATAACACGATGACTGAGTGGGCATCTGCTATCTCTACAGTGCAGCGCTGCAGCCATAAGCTACACAAAATCTCCAATCTGCAAGATGTCTGGCACTGGGGTTTCAGTGTTGGTTTGGGCCCAGTTCAAGAATTATTTGTGTTCATAGTGATCAAAAGGTTGCTCCCTTGCCTGAGGGCATTGTAAGGGCTTTTTAGCAGTTGGACATGAATCTGAAATCCTGAATAGGGTCTGTGCAGCCAAATGAGGCAGTGCACTGGAATTACACGATGCTGCAACCTACGAAGGAATGTTCTGGTGAACATATAAAGCATGTATCAAGCATTCTTTTGATAGGCTCTATTCTTCCAAATATTTAAAATCTTTTCATTAAAACAACTGTCTTTTATAGTTTCTTCTTGAAATTATATAAATTACTTATTCTATGTGTATTTGGTGTTTGGTTTTACTATTATTTGTTTCATAATTAAAGCAATAAAAAAAATCAACAAATCTCAATGACCAAAATAAAATAAGACAAAAACATAATTCACCCCAGGTGTCAAAGAGACGAGACTTCCTGCAGCGATAAGTCACTTCCTGTTGGCAGTAATCGGAGGAGGAAACCAGGGATCGGAGGTGATAGGGTGAGATAGAATAGTTGAAGATGAGGACGTAGGGACTTCTCGGGGTAGACCCTCGAACGCTCACAGGCTGTAGGTGGTCGTGGCCTACAACTGTCCAAATTTTGTCTTCTGTAAAGAAAAATCAAACACAAACAAAAACAAAACCCATCAACACATATGGAACATGTTAAAAGCAGGAAGCACTGGTGGCAACCTCAGATTGCTTTGGTCTCCAGTTCTCGAGCCCTTCACACTGACCGGCGATTGCACATATGTGTGTGTGAATGAGGAAAGAAGATTAGCGATGTGATGGAGAGAGATGCAAATACCTGATGAATATTAAGTGGTCATTCATTCAGAGGCTGTGAAATGGAGGGATTTAGCGAGTCTACTCTTACTCGCTCTCTCTATGCAAATTAAAGTCCCCCAAGTGTGAGGGATAAAAGTGCCTGTTTGCTGGGCCTTGAAGAATTAGCATGGCTAACAGCTCCTGTAATTGGGGTCAGTCTGAAACAATCTTCCTGCCAGCTCTTATCGGCAAGCGCTGAGGGGAAATGTCTGTTTATATTTGCTGATCAGCATTTGCAACATTGCGTGGCTATCTGCTAACCTGGCTAGCACTGGGTGCCGACATAAACTTAACAAAGTTAAGCTGTGTTAGGCAGGGCCTAGCATTAGACTCCTATTGCCTCCCTGTTAACAGGCCCTGTAGCCCTGTAGGTAGAGCTAGTCCCCAGCGGAAATGAGAATAATGAAGCCATCAGTCTGGTCAGGCCAGGCTGCTGGTCTCTGTGGGCTGACACGCTCTCTGAGACTTCCCTTCGTCCTACTCACACACCTCCCCACTGTGGACATAATGGACCTCTCTTCTCCTGTGAGACGACATGCTGTATTACAGACTCATCCTGTCGACAAATCAGTCTGCTATCAGTCACAGGACTTAAGAGGCATGTCACAAGGTAAAATTCAAGATGGGTGAAGATTCTAATGCGCCTTGAGAGGAGGAGGAGTGAGCCGGTCCCCATAGCACAGGACACATCTGTATACCTGGGCATGTGAGAATGGGTCCAGCCCACCAGTGTCATGGAGACCGGTTGAAACCCAAGAGTTTTTGTGGATGCTGTTTGGTAGGACAACAGGTAAGGCATAAGCACATGGCAACAACACAAATTTAGCATCTATTCACTTCCTGTTTGACCCAAATATAGTATCTATTTATAATGAGCTGCTTGATACGAATGCTCCCTTTCAAAGCTCTCATAGCTTTCCTATTTCATATTCGGCTTTCATATTCTGGAAAAAAAGAAGCATAAACTGAATTCTTTCCTTTTGATTCAGCTCTGCTGTTTACTGCTCTCCCTTACAGACTCCTGTGCTTGTAATCACCCAGTGCTTTTCAGCAGGCGATTGGCTGATTCAGGATGGTTACAGTGGTACATGCTGAACTAGACAGGGATTTGAAGACATGCTGAACTGAGCTAATGAGATGTGTGTTCTCACAAGACATTTTCCCCCAGACCTGATCCAGATGTCCGCGCACTCCAACCCCTGACTCCTGAAGTCAGAGTGATCTATGGGTTTAGCAGCCCAACAATGCAGAAAAAAAACACCCAACGCAAGATATGTATAGCACCCAAGAAAATGAAGCTTAACATGTGTTTTGGAAACTGCTTGTTGAATAGCCTACCTGCCATGCTACAGTTCACGCGTGTGTTTTCCAAGGGACCGCTACCGTCCGGGTCAACAGTGAACATTCCTGAAGGACTTCCTGTTTTTCTGTAGGCTTCACATGATCGCTCGTATATTGCTGCAAAAGGCCAAGAATGTGTGTGAGAGAAGTAAATAACCACAACTCCACGTTACCACAATAATGGGTTGGAAAATTTGATTATTTTGTTCCATTCTGCTGCCTGGTTTGCTGAGGGCTTACCCTGTAGGTGACAACTGCCCAAATAATGTATTCCACAGCAGCGTTTCCCTAGTGCACTTTAGCATGTAATGTTGTTTAACAAAAACTGTCCTTTTACATAAGACTGGCAATAAAGCATCTAAGTTCAATTTGGATAAACCACAAGTAGCTGCCAACTGCCGTCAAACATAGCACATAAACATGTTTACGTGTGCGAGCAACAAACAAACCTACCTTTGTTAAGTTCAAAGGTACTGCATACTTGCGAAACAGACCAAATAATACATTTCAAAAAAGCCATGTAATGAACTGTGCTAAAAGCGACTTGTGTGAATTGATTCATCACAAGACAACAGACCTCTGCGTAGAGAGATTGGCTAATTCACTGCACACGTTTTCTGCCTGAGTCGATAGCACACAGCAGGTTCTGGAAGCTCTGTTTTTCTCTCTCACTCTGAGTCGTTTTAGGTAATGAGTCTAACAGATGGACCATATCTTGTCTCTTTCCTCCAGAGGCCATCTAAACATGGACAAATGATGAGCTCAAGCATTAATAAAACAAGCAAAACTAATATTTTGGTAATTAGGATGTGTGACTGTGAATTA
Source organism: Electrophorus electricus (assembly GCF_041902795.1). Taxonomy (NCBI): domain Eukaryota; kingdom Metazoa; phylum Chordata; class Actinopteri; order Gymnotiformes; family Gymnotidae; genus Electrophorus; species Electrophorus electricus. Next base: position 611,241 of record NC_137522.1, read on the forward strand.
CAACTGGTATAACCTTTTTTACAGTGCCAAAAACACCCAGAATTTCAAGTGGTATATTTATGGGTATGGTGACTAATTTTGCATAATGTTTGCATATAAATGACATATTACACACTAGTAACAAGATGGTAACGCTTGCTCTATTAAAATTCAACACCTTGTTCATTTGTGGCCACAGTCATTTGAATCAGGCCTTTTTGTTTACTATAATACATTTCTCACACTTATGGAGTATAGGAATGGAGAAAAAACAAACAAACAAGCAAAAACAAAACCATAGAAAGTTATTTTGGTGTGTGCATGACAAGTTAAGGAGTAGCAAATGAGTAAATAGTTTTAATCAGAGTTATATAGTTAATATAAGTATTCAGTTTACTCTCATCTCTGACACCTTCCTTTTGACATGAGCCTGACGTGACCGTTTCACCAGCTCATGGAATGTGTCATCCTGACCATGAGAAAGGATTTCCGTCCCTCACACACCGTGACTAAGGCTTAGCCTGTCAGTCATGACAGCAAATCAGTGAATGAACACCGATAGTAAGAACACGTTTGTCATCGTAGGTGGCCTGTGTGTTTTTTCCAAACACAATGATGTACAGAGTTGCAGCGCGCCGTACTAAGGGCTGCCATGCAGGCGGAGCATTAGCGGTGTTTCAGGCTGGTTGGAGACTCACAGTTATGGCAGGTGGTTCCTGTGTAACCTGTTCCTGAACAGTTACAGTGGAAATGGTCCCAGGACTGGTAGCACACCCCGCCATGTTCACAAAAACTGGGCACGCACCTGCATTGGAGCAGTTCACCCATTAATTACATTTGATCAAATATTGAAGCTGAAGTTCTGCAAACCAGAAAGCAAAATAAATGGACAAGGAATAATTTAGCAAATCTGCAAAGATAGAAACTCCTTGACTCTATCAGAATATTTGATTCTGTTCCCTGGGTGTGTTCAGAGAACCCCTAAATCTGTCTCAGTCATCAAAGCGAGGCGCGTTTGCGTACTAAAAGGTTTGTGTACCTGTCGCGAATGCCGCAGACGTCGAAGCTGAGCTGGCTGAAGGCCAGGGGCTCGTCCTGCTGGACCCGCGCCAGGTCGACGGGGTGGTTGTTGATGAGGATAAAACGGAGGCATCCCTGATATCCTCGCCGCGGTTTCTCACACAGCCTCTCCACGCTGGAATTCGCCCCCTCGGCCGGGCAGCCTTGAAAGGCACGACATCTACTTTGTAAGTCTTTTACTGAGGAAGACACGTGATGCCAATGTGATTCTATCCTGAGAAAATAACACTCACAGGCAAGGGAGCTTACTTGAAATGAGCAAAACAACGTAGTGCACAACCCAGGCATGCTGTGGGATTTAGAGGTTTTAGTGTAATTGCTAGAGGTTGAACTGATTACTGCAAATAGCTTATTTTTATTAAGTTATTCATAGCAATAACTGCATCTCTTAATGAAAGCCGGTGATTTTAAACATTTCTTCAAGAAGCTTTAAAGAAAATGAGAAAAATAAAATCCAGAGCCACTAGCTGGGAGGAAGAATTTATGGTGCCTAACCATTATCACAGATGAGTAACGTGAATTCTAAGTGGTTATTTTGACTGCCTCTTCGTCCAGTTCTGCCCAAGTTTCACGAGTAAAGTAGTGGAGCGATGAAAGACTAAAGGGCCATGTGTGGTGAGACAGGACAGGAACGTGCACTCCTGTGGAGTGAGGAGGAGATTTAATCGCCAGCATCCGATAGGTCAGAGAGTCCTGCCACTAAGAGAGTGCTGTTAGTCAGGACTCAATCATTTAAATTGGCCCCTGTGCTTGTATTTGTGTGCATGGAAACTCAACAGCAATATACAAGTCTAGGAAGCAACACCAGTGGACTGCAGTAGTAAATGCCAAGGGTGTTGTAGTACCTGTCACACTGCAGTGGACTACACATCCCATAAACCTCCTGTGCGTTCCCAGTCACCTGAGATCTCACCTCACCTATGTCTCGTTCTCGTTACCGTGTTCACTGTATATCTCCTCTTGTCTCTGTCTGTCGTTGCGAAGTCTGGCTTGCCTGCCTTACGTTTCTGAGTCATAGTTGGTTATTTTGATTTCTGTTCTGGTTTATTGGGTTATCTGCCTGTTTTCTGATACTCTTTGACTGACTCCCTTTGGATGTGTTTGCTCTGTGCCTCTGTTTGTATTGACAATTGCCGGTATTCGACTACTCTTTGGCTTGCCCCTGTCAAACTGAATATTTTTACTGCATTCGCCTCCGTCTCTCTTCAAAAACCGGACAGTTCACAGCTGTGCAATAGTGCACATGGAGGTCCTGAAGAACAGATGTGCAAGCAAAATTCTTCTGAAACTGTGGACATGAACCACGTAAACCACAACCATCCATCTATCCATCCATCCACCCATCCACCCATCCATCTATCTGTATATATGAACTCAACATAATAAATATATGTTAATTACATTTTTTATAACCCACACTATAATCTATAATCACTTTAAAAGTTAAAAGTAATTTCCAAGTGATGAAACAAAGCAGAGTGTGGTGATAAGGTTTTTTAGTCAGACTATGATTGTGTAGTGCTTTGTATAAATATTTTGAATTTTGTATTACCTTACAGAATGCTGTAATGTACTGCCTGTTCACAATCACTCTCTACCAACCAAACTGTCCACACTTTAATGCATTTGTGTGTTTTCATAAAGCTGTACCTCCCAGAAAGACGGTCGTCCTCTGCAGGCTGTTGGTGAGATGAACAATCTCCATGACAACTGGCTTCTGATAGTCAACAGTGAGAGAGACCTGCTGACCTTTGACCTCCACTGCCACTGAATGCCACTGTCCGTCACATAAACTCTGATCTGGCACACAGAGAGGAGACGCGTTCAGAGAGCGGCTGGAAGACCTCACTGCACACTCATATCAAATTTAGAAACGGGTGATGGAGGTTCAGCTCGGGCCGTTTAGCTTCTATTGATTAACTATTGATTGACTATTCTATTGATCATTATTGATTTGCACCAGTTTGAGAGCAATCCTCGTAGGCTGCGGTCAAACCGAGGCAGGTAGTAACAAATATCTGGCTAGGGAGAAATGGAGAAAAGGATAAATAAATTGTGTTTCATAGATCTATAAAATCCCTTTAACCTCAATTGTAAAGATATACTTTTTTACCCTTAAACTGTTGTATGTAATTTTAATTGCACTTTATTGTCTGTGGAGGCTGGGCTCTAAGCAGGGCTCTAGCTCTCATCCCCCAGTGCTGGGTAGAAGCTCCAGGACACAATTTCAGGTGCATCTATCTTCTGTTTATGTTTAAATTCTTTTGTCTGTTGTCAAGGCACCAGAGTCAAGACTCTGTTTGGCATTCACCTCATTAAGGTAGCAGATCTCCCATAATTAACGATAATCAGAGGAACAGAAACTCGTCAACAGGAAGGGAAGTGTCCGTTCCCGTTATGTGTTGGTTCGCTGGTTCATTTGAGAGCTGTTTCATTTCACATTGATCATCAGCTCTTATTTTTTGAAGTAACGTTTTCTTGCCTTGCTTTTGGATCCAAAAATACGAATACAATTTATTTGAAACCTGCGCTTTGCATTCCGGGTCTCGGGCCTGGAGACACAGCGGAAGAGGTGAAAGCAAACATAATTGATGACTCCAGGCACAGACAGAGACACTGAAGCGCTGGGCCGGAGTGCAGCCCTTACTGGCTGCGGTTTCTGCAGTCTGCTGTGTGGGTCCTTGGAGCAGCAGCTGGAGTGCCCCCCCGCTGAGCTGCAGGAGGAGTAAGGTGGGGTGGGGGGCACCAGCCAGCGGAGCGAGGAGGAGGCGCCCATCCCGGTTCCACGTCCGGAGATGAAGGCGGACAGAGAGCCCCGCCCCGCCTACGTCGGCAGGCAGCGCCATGAAGCTGTCGGCGGTGCTCGAGAATGTCACGGCAATCGGCTGTGACTCTGAGCATGAGAACGTCACGTTGCCCTGGGCGACAAGGAGGATGAAAAGGGGGAATATTGTAAATATTGGAGAGAAGGACCCGGAAACAGCAGAAGAGGAGGAGTGTGAGCGTGGGGAGGAGGGCGTTAAACAGGACAGATGAAGAGAGGCATTCACGAGTGGAAAGAAGTGGAAAGAAGACAATAGAAAGGTAGAATAAGAGACAGATGGATAGCGAGAAGGCGACAGAGGTGTACAGGAGAAAGTGTTGGAGAAAAGTAGAAAACTGCACTGAGTATCAAAGCGTTAGGCACAGGAATTCGAGCTTCAGCACAGAAATGAGACTCCTTGTATTGTATTGTTCCATGTGTGCTAGCTGCTAAATTATTCATAGGGTGGCTAATTAAGTCCCTGCCTGCAATTTAGTAAGAAGCGCAAAACTGATATTTGGGATTGTCTGTATGTAGATAATTTTCCTAGCCGTTTTCCTAGGTGTATTCCTTGGTGTAAGGATCAAAGGCTCGATAGGTTTTAAAGCCTATTCAAATAGTGGAATATTTGAATTACATGGCTATAATTCTCCAAAAAAATATACTGGCTTGGAAATTGTTCCCCGAGTTGAAAAAACAAAACAAAACATTGAATATAAAGTTCTTTTCTCTTGGTCTCCAAAGTAGTGATGAGTGATGGAGATGTTAAAGTATTCAGACAAGATTATAAGCCTCCAGAGAGAGAGAGAGAGAGAGAGAGAAAGAGAGAGAGAGAGAGAGAGAGAGAGAGAGAGAGAGAGAGAGAGAGAGAGAGAGAAGCAGACCGAGTTTTAGCACGTGCCTGACTGCCTAGTTCTGTTAATTAGACCTAGAAATGTTTTTGTACAGATACATATGGGCACCACCGTCTTGATCCTGACACACTGGTGGCAGGAAAAACTACTGTTAGAATTAAGAAGAGCTCTGTAGCACACGCTGGATCACATGGTCAGATTTTTTTTTAACAGATTAACATACAGAAAAAAAAACACGTTTTTAGGCTGATATGATAGCAAATGCAGGACTTGGTTATAAAATGTAAAACAAAAAAATTGCCTTTCCAAAGATGCAATCTGCTAACAACTGCAGTGTCAGGAACGCACCACAATGTAGATCTGAGGCTTGCGTCTCTTAGCCATGTCGATCACGTTGACCCCGTTGTAGTAAAGGTTCTCCAAGCAGCCATGGAAGTTCTCTCGCAGGAATGTCCCTGGTTTGCCGGGCAGAGGGATCCCCCCGAAACTGAGCTTGAGTGAACACACACACACACACACACACACATACACACACGCCAGCAAATACCAGAGATCACTGGCTTGACTCGTACAGATACGCTGCATCTCCTCGGACAGAGTTCAGGGTTCAGACCAGTGATGAGTTGACTGGGTCCCAGCAGCCCCATGACCAACTCAGACCTTACGAACACGCAGAACGGAAAGCACAGCGATTGTATGGGCATTATTCTCTAAGAGCTGTGTTGCTGCAGGAGCTGCAATGGCTCTGAAGCCCCCTTCTTTGTTTACAATGTTCTAGAGGTTGTACAAAGGTCAAGATGCCACAGAGCCGAGGTGTTGGGATTCGCCTCTCCCCTTCTCTTCTCTTGCCTCCAGCCTACGGGGTCATGGTCCGGTACTCCGGGGGTCTACACCTGAGAACGGTACTGCCTCACCTTCTAAAAGTGATGTCTTGTTCATACAGATCTCCCGGTCTGGGTCCAAGTACCAAGGTTTAATTCACCAGGAAATCGAACACTGATGTGTACTTACAAGCGCATTTACAATATAAACCAAATCTAAAATACAAAAATCTAAACATAAAAGGCATGCAGACGATATCTGCTCTGTGGCCAGATCAGGTCACTCACGGAAGAGGCTGCACAATGTTAGCAGTCTGGTTGATAAAACGATAGCAGATGCATCTAAAGAGAACGTTTGTTCCTAACCCACAGTGTTACATGTTGCCGTCCCCTAACACTGGCATCCTCGATGTGGTGTCCTCAGTGTGCTAAAATGGCTAGCTGCTACCTAGCAGTCCTCTTCAACATCTCACAACTCTGCAGCACCACATTCTATCATGGTAGGCCGGCCTCCAGCACCTGGAACACGCCCCCTCATTCACACACACACACACACACACACACACACACACACTCACACACACACACACACACACACACACACACACACACACACACACACACACACACACTCACTCACTCAAATACACTCACACACACACACACACACACACACACACTCACACACACACACACACACACACTTGGTTTGTTTGTTTGTCCTCTGCTTGCTTTGTTTTGCTTATTTTAGCATTTCTGTAGTTATGGAGAACCAAGACTCTGAGCTTCCTGTCCTCTCTTGCCTCACTGTGCCCTTGGCGTCACACGACCTTTCAGTCCATGAACCAAATCCATTTATCTGTTAGTAGATGAATATGATTTCTGATTTGTAATCCTTCTGATTTGTAATGTGTCTGATTGTCTGATTGCCCCATTTTAAAAACAATTGGGGAAATAATTACAAAAACGGGTAACAAAACCTCCAAAATCTTTACACCGCTTTCTCCACTAATCCACTATGAGAAAACGGTCTGCAAACTATTTATGGTGGTTTGAGACAAAATATCAAATTTCACCTAGAGCAATAGTACATTAAAGACTGGGATGCCTTGCCTACCACATATTTTGCTAGCAATTTGGAAGAAGAAAAGAATATGGCCTTTATAAATACGCTTTCAAACTCATTTAGCATGTGTTTTTACTTCTTGTTGATTGTAGTTTTAATTAAATCAATATGTGATAGATTGTTGTTAACCTGTTTTGGAAATTGCAAGTGGAAACAGATTTACTTAGTGTTGTTTTTACTGGCATTGATTTTTCGAGACGACCGCATTTTTAGTCCACCACTGCAGTCTAACGGTGGCGTGTTGTCGGCAGGGGAAGGACTGTGTGCTCACGCTCCCATACCTGTAGGTGTGGTTTCACGGGTTCACGGGTTCCTTCATTACTTGGTCTGTTCCTAGTCCAGGGTGACCATGGCTTTCAGAAGAATGACACTGATAATATTTTAGATATTTGCAAAGTCTTCTATCTATAATAAATGGTTGTTTTCCATTTGAAATTGAAACCATAAATCATTTAGCTAGGGAGGCTTAGGAAAACTGCAAGGGGGTGCTTTGTTGTCAGAAATAATTACTAACTAGGGCTTCAAAAGCAGAAGAATAGAGAACAGGAAGCCAAACATAAGACAGTCCAGGCTGGGGTGTTGCCCAGTGCAGAGCAGAAGAAGGCCAATGGTCAGGCAGGAGACATAAGTCAATAAAATATTGTTGGAGCAAATTGAAAATGGTCATCAAAATGATAAAGGCTCTTCATTAAAGGGGCTTTATTAAAAAGGACATTAAACCATATTAAACAAGATGTTTGGTGGTGAAAGCTATTGTGTACTTTAGCAGAACATCACTCTTATCCCAGCGCGCTCTGGAGAACGGTGTGCTGCAGGTGGAATTTTCCACGCTCTACTTGGAAGCATGGCTAATTTGCACACTGCACTGAAACATAATGAACTCCCTGGGTGATGCTTGTGTGTTTTTGCTAACACATTATGAAGCCTTCGCTAGGGGTCTCATGCCTTCTTTTTTATAATGTACATACGTCAGCAAGTCCAGAGATCTGCTATTGATCTAGCACATTCCGTAAAGTGCGGAGACCTCTGTCACTTCAGTTTCTCTTTGACCACCGAGATCTTTACACCTACATTGAGCTTAGCCTTTAGATGTCAAAGTGTCAGAGGTTACCGCCCCCACCCATTATCCACTGAATGCTCCAGATCAGGCCATAAAGTGCAGGGATTATGTGAATCTGCCAAATGCTGGAAATGGAAATGAAAAGGAATCCACCGAATTCTGTGGAATTTTCAGTATGGAATTGGCCTGTAGAAGATTCAGTACATTTGATGTAATCATACAAAATACTCCGCAAACATCTTGAATAAAGGTTAATTTGCATTTTTGGATGATTAAAGGAGATTAGGTGTGGGCTTCACCTCATAGTCCACCTCTAGAGAGTCCTCCTGGCCTTGGATGAGAAAGTGCTGGGTGTCTCTGTCCACTGTGAAGTTCACCTGCTTGTTGAAGCGCTCTATGTGCACAGAATGCCACAAGTGGTCATCAAGGAGACTGCCAGACATGACTGACGTGTGTGTGCTGCTGGAGTGTGGTTGAGTGTCATCTGCATAGAGAGAGAGAGAGAGAAGGTGTATAAAACACTATCAATTAAAATCTTCATTAGAAGTCATTCTAAACAGTATGACAGTATCGTCTGCCAAAGCAATATCAACATTGCTAGTTGTGACATGAATCCTGACATGAACGTGCGTAATACCCCAACACTGCAAACAAGCTGTGTAGTGTAGAATTATCATTACAGTTCTAAAAGAAGAAGGACGAATTGATGGCTGAATCTAAAAAATGTTTCCACATTCACACTCGATTTTAAGGCTCCACCTGGTACAAAAAACATTCCCTATACCTACGAGATCATCATCGATACCATTCACGCTCAAACCACTTCTGCCTGAAGTGTTGGCACAACACAGCACAAGAAATTAATTTGCTAACAAACGTGGGGCCAAAATTAATCCGCAGAGACACTGTTCTTTCTATGGCAGATGTTCTACACATTCTGACCAAGAGCAGAAAAAATGACCCCCAGCTCCCATAGCCACAAAGCCCAGCAGACACAGAGCAGCCTGTGTGTCCAGGAGACAGGCCCCACGGTCAAA
>NC_137522.1:625000-632500 GCF_041902795.1 Electrophorus electricus
TGAGACTCTTAGGGGTCTGGGTGATGTCTGTGTGAGACTCTTAGGGGTCTGTGTGATGTCTGTGTGAGACTCTTAGGGGTCTGTGTGATGTCTGTGTGAGACTCTTAGGGGTCTGTGTGATGTCTGTGTGAGACTCTTAGGGGTCTGTGTGATGTCTGTGTGTGAGACTCTTAGGGGTCTGTGTGATGTCTGTGTGAGACTCTTAGGGGTCTGTGTGATGTCTGTGTGAGACTCTTAGGGGTCTGTGTGATGTCTGTGCGTGAGACTCTTAGGGGTCTGTGTGATGTCTGTGTGAGACTCTTAGGGGTCTGTGTGATGTCTGTGGGAGACTCTTAGGGGTCTGTGTGATATCTGGTTGAGACTCTTAGGGGTCTGTGTGATGTCTGTGTGAGACTCTTAGGGGTCTGTGTGATGTCTGTGTGAGACTCTTAGGGGTCTGTGTGATGTCTGTGTGTGAGACTCTTAGGGGTCTGTGTGAGACTCTTAGGGGTCTGTGTGATGTCTCTGTGAGACTCTTAGGGGTCTGTGTGATGTCTGGGTGAGACTCTTAGGGGTCTGTGTGATGTCTGTGGGAGACTCTTAGGGGTCTGTGTGATGTCTGTGTGAGACTCTTAGCGGTCTGTGTGATGTATGTGGGAGACTCTTAGGGGTCTGTGTGATGTCTGTGTGTGAGACTCTTAGGGGTCTGTGTGATGTCTGTGTGAGACTCTTAGGGGTCTGTGTGATGTCTGGGTGAGACTCTTAGGGGTCTGTGTGATGTCTGTGGGAGACTCTTAGGGGTCTGTGTGATGTCTGTGTGAGACTCTTAGGGGTCTGTGTGATGTCTGTGGGAGACTCTTGGGGGTCTGTGTGATGTCTGTGTGAGACTCTTAGGGGTCTGTGTGATGTCTGTGGGAGACTCTTAGGGGTCTGTGTGATGTCTGTGGGAGACTCTTAGGGGTCTGTGTGATGTCTGTGGGATACTATTAGGGGTCTGTGTGATGTCTGTGTGAGACTCTTAGGGGTCTGTGTGATGTCTGTGTGAGACTCTTAGGGGTCTGTGTGATGTCTGTGTGAGACTCTTAGGGGTCTGTGTGATGTCTGTGTGAGACTCGTAGGGGTCTGTGTGATGTCTGTGTGTGAGACTCTTAGGGGTCTGTGTGATGTCTGTGTGAGACTTTTAGGGGTCTGTGTGATGTCTGTGTGAGACTCTTAGGGGTCTGTGTGATGTCCGGGTGAGACTCTTAGGGGTCTGTGTGATGTCTGTGGGAGACTCTTAGGGGTCTGTGTGATGTCTGTGGGAGACTCTTAGGGGTCTGTGTGATGTCTGTGTGAGACTCTTAGGGGTCTGTGTGATGTCTGTGGGAGACACTTAGGGGTCTGTGTGATGTCTGTGTGTGAGACTCTTAGGGGTCTGTGTGATGTCTGTGTGAGACTCTTAGGGGTCTGTGTGATGTCTGTGTGAGACTCTTAGGGGTCTGTGTGATGTCTGGGTGAGACTCTTAGGGGTCTGTGTGATGTCTGTGGGAGACTTAGGGGTCTGTGTGATGTCTTTGTGAGACTCTTAGGGGTCTGTGTGATGTCTGTGGGAGACTCTTAGGGGTCTGTGTGATGTCTGTGGGATACTAATAGGGGTCTGTGTGATGTCTGTGTGAGACTCTTAGGGTTCTGTGTGATGTCTGTGTGAGACTCTTAGGGGTCTGTGTGATGTCTGTGTGAGACTCTTAGGGGTCTGTTTGATGTCTGTGGGAGACTCTTAGGGGTCTGTGTGATGTCTGTGTGAGACTCTTAGGGGTCTGTGTGATGTTTGTGTGAGACTCGTAGGGGTCTGTGTGATGTCTGTGTGTGAGACTCTTAGGGGTCTGTGTGATGTCTGTGTGTGAGACTTTTAGGGGTCTGTGTGATGTCTGTGTGAGACTCTTAGGGGTCTGTGTGATGTCCGGGTGAGACTCTTAGGGGTCTGTGTGATGTCTGGGTGAGACTCTTAGGGGTCTGTGTGATGTCTGTGGGAGACTCTTAGGGGTCTGTGTGATGTCTGTGTGAGACTCTTAGGGGTCTGTGTGATGTCTGTGGGAGACACTTAGGGGTCTGTGTGATGTCTTTGTGAGACTCTTAGGGGTCTGTGTGATGTCTGTGGGAGACTCTTAGGGGTCTGTGTGATGTCTGTGGGATACTATTAGGGGTCTGTGTGATGTCTGTGTGAGACTCTTAGGGTTCTGTGTGATGTCTGTGTGAGACTCTTAGGGGTCTGTGTGATGTCTGTGTGAGACTCTTAGGGGTCTGTTTGATGTCTGTGGGAGACTCTTAGGGGTCTGTGTGATGTCTGTGTGAGACTCTTAGGGGTCTGTGTGATGTCTGTGTGAGACTCGTAGGGGTCTGTGTGATGTCTGTGTGTGAGACTCTTAGGGGTCTGTGTGATGTCTGTGTGTGAGACTTTTAGGGGTCTGTGTGATGTCTGTGTGAGACTCTTAGGGGTCTGTTTGATGTCTGTGGGAGACTCTTAGGGGTCTGTGTGATGTCTGTGTGAGACTCTTAGGGGTCTGTGTGATGTCTGTGTGAGACTCGTAGGGGTCTGTGTGATGTCTGTGTGTGAGACTCTTAGGGGTCTGTGTGATGTCTGTGTGTGAGACTTTTAGGGGTCTGTGTGATGTCTGTGTGAGACTCTTAGGGGTCTGTGTGATGTCCGGGTGAGACTCTTAGGGGTCTGTGTGATGTCTGGGTGAGACTCTTAGGGGTCTGTGTGATGTCTGTGGGAGACTCTTAGGGGTCTGTGTGATGTCTGTGTGAGACTCTTAGGGGTCTGTGTGATGTCTGTGGGAGACACTTAGGGGTCTGTGTGATGTCTGTGTGAGACTCTTAGGGGTCTGTGTGATGTCTGTGGGAGACTCTTAGGGGTCTGTGTGATGTCTGTGTGTGAGACTCTTAGGGGTCTGTGTGATGTCTGTGTGAGACTCTTAGGGGTCTGTGTGATGTCTGTGTGAGACTCTTAGGGGTCTGTGTGATGTCTGTGTGAGACTCTTAGGGGTCTGTGTGATGTCTGTGGGAGACTCTTAGGGGTCTGTGTGATGTCTTTGTGAGACTCTTAGGGGTCTGTGTGATGTCTGTGGGAGACTCTTAGGGGTCTGTGTGATGTCTGTGTGTGAGACTCTTAGGGGTCTGTGTGATGTCTGTGGGAGACTCTTAGGGGTCTGTGTGATGTCTGTGGGATACTATTAGGTGTCTGTGTGATGTCTGTGGGAGACTCTTAGGGGTCTGTGTGATGTCTGTGTGAGACTCTTAGGGGTCTGTGTGATGTCTGTGTGAGACTCTTAGGGGTCTGTGTGATGTCTGTGGGAGACTCTTAGGGGTCTGTGTGATGTCTGTGTGAGACTCTTAGGGGTCATGTCTATGACTTTTTCTCACTGCAGTTATTGTTTTGTTCCAGTAGTCACTCAACGGCACGTTGATGGAATGATGTTCACTTCACAAAGGGAGCAAAAGGACAAACAAATAAATAAATAAGTAAGAGTCCTATTAAAAATTCAACAATACCCTTTAGTACTTTTAAGCAGGAGAAAACGAATAATGAAATCCTCTTTAAACAGCCCGTCACCTCCTCTCAGATAAAGAAAAGTCAACTTAATTTACAAGTAATCCAACCTTCTTATTCAAGGAAGAAGCCATTTATGCAGTACTTATGCAGTCACTTAACACGAGCAGGGGTGCCGATGGCACCGCTAAGTAGCCAACTGCATATCACCACTCCCAAGACTAGAAATCTCTTCCTGTACTGCATTCTTGATGTGCATAGCATGAATAATTAATTTAGTTCCAAAGTAAAAAAAAAAATGCATGATTGAAGTTTGACTATTATTAGTGGGGGCTGTTGCAGATCGCAAAGGACTGAGGGTATGAATTTGAAAATGACTGCTAGACTGGAGCCAAAAACTGTCACTGTGCTTGTGTTAAGCAGTCTGCACTGTGCTTGTGTTAAGCAGTCTGTCACTGTGCTTGTGTTAAGCAGACTGCACTGAGCTTGTGTTAAGCAGTCTGTCACTGTGCTTGTGTTAAGCAGATTCCACTGTGCTTGTGTTAAGCAGACTGTCACTGTGCTTATGTTAAGCAGACTGCACTGAGCTTGTGTTAAGCAGACTGTCACTGTGTTTGTGTTAAGCAGACTCTTACTGTGCTTATGTTAAGCAGACTGCACTGAGCTTGTGTTAAGCAGTCTGTCACTGTGCTTGTGTTAAGCAGACTGCACTGTGCTTGTGTTAAGCAGACTGCACTGAGCTTGTGTTAAGCAGACTGCACTGTGCTTGTGTTAAGCAGACTGTCACTGTGTTTGTGTTAAGCAGACTTTTACTGTGCTTATGTTAAAGCAGACTGCACTGAGCTTGTGTTAAGCAGTTTGTCACTGTGCTTGTGTTAAGCAGACTGCACTGTGCTTGTGTTAAGCAGACTGCACTGAGCTTGTGTTAAGCAGTTTGTCACTGTCCTTGTGTTAAGCAGTCTGTCACTGTGCTTGTGTTAAGCAGACTGCACTGTGCTTGTGTTAAGCAGTCTGTCACTGTGCTTGTGTTAAGCAGTCTGTCACTGTGCTTGTGTTAAGTAGACTGTCACTGTGCTTGTGTTAAGCAGACTGCACTGAGCTTGATTTAAGCAGTCTGTCACTGTGCTTGTGTTAAGCAGACTGCACTGTGCTTGTGTTAAGCAGACTGTCACTGTGTGTTAAGCAGACTTTTACTTTGCTTATGTTAAAGCAGACTGCACTGAGCTTGTGTTAAGCAGTCTGTCACTGTGTTTGTGTTAAGCAGACTGCACTGTGTTTGTGTTAAGCAGTCTGTCACTGAGCTTGTGTTAAGCAGTCTGTCACTGTGCTTGTGTTAAGCAGACTGCACTGTGCTTGTGTTAAGCAGTCTGTCACTGTGCTTGTGTTAAGCAGACTGTCACTGTGCTTGTGTTAAGCAGATTGCACTGTGCTTGTGTTAAGCAGACTTTTACTGTGCTTATGTTAAAGCAGACTGCACTGAGCTTGTGTTAAGCAGACTGTCACTGTGTTTGTGTTAAGCAGACTTTTACTGTGCTTATGTTAAAGCAGACTGCACTGAGCTTGTGTTAAGCAGTCTGTCACTGTGCTTGTGTTAAGCAGACTGCACTGTGCTTGTGTTAAGCAGACTGCACTGTGCTTGTGTTAAGCAGACTTTTACTGTGCTTATGTTAAAGCAGACTGCACTGAGCTTGTGTTAAGCAGTTTGTCACTGTGCTTGTGTTAAGCAGACTGCACTGTGCTTGTGTTAAGCAGACTGCACTGAGCTTCTGTTAAGCAGTTTGTCACTGTCCTTGTGTTAAGCAGTCTGTCACTGTGCTTGTGTTAAGCAGTCTGTCACTGAGCTTGTGTTAAGCAGTCTGTCACTGCTTGTGTTAAGCAGACTGTCACTGTGCTTGTGTTAAGCAGACTGCACTGAGCTTGATTTAAGCAGTCTGTCACTGTGCTTGTGTTAAGCAGACTGCACTGTGCTTGTGTTAAGCAGACTGTCACTGTGTGTTAAGCAGACTTTTACTGTGCTTATGTTAAAGCAGACTGCACTGAGCTTGTGTTAAGCAGTCTGTCACTGTGTTTGTGTTAAGCAGACTGCACTGTGTTTGTGTTAAGCAGTCTGTCACTGAGCTTGTGTTAAGCAGTCTGTCACTGTGCTTGTGTTAAGCAGACTGCACTGTGCTTGTGTTAAGCAGTCTGTCACTGTGCTTGTGTTAAGCAGACTGTCACTGTGCTTGTGTTAAGCAGATTGCGCTGTGCTTGTGTTAAGCAGACTTTTACTGTGCTTATGTTAAAGCAGACTGCACTGAGCTTGTGTTAAGCAGTCTGTCACTGTGCTTGTGTTAAGCAGTCTGTCACTGTGCTTGTGTTAAGCAGACTGCACTGAGCTTGTGTTAAACAGTCTGTCACTGTGCTTGTGTTAAGCAGTCTGTCACTGTGCTTGTGTTAAGCAGACTGCACTGAGCTTGTGTTAAACAGTCTGTCACTGTCCTTGTGTTAAGCAGTCTGTCACTGTGCTTGTGTTAAGCAGACTGCACTGAGCTTGTGTTAAACAGTCTGTCACTGTGCTTGTGTTAAGCAGTCTGTCACTGTGCTTGTGTTAAGCAGTCTGTCACTGTGCTTGTGTTAAGCAGTCTGTCACTGTGCTTGTGTTAAGCAGACTGCTATAACACTGAGACGTTGCTGTCTTGGCACAGTGTCATGGTTAGAGTTCCTTTCCCACTGATCCTGCTGGCAGACAGACGTTAGAAAACTGTCCAGAAATGAGGTCATCAAGTATAACATAAGAATTAGTCCATTATAATCAATAGTCACGGAAGCTCCATGCCCACAGAAAACAAAGACATCTGAATTATGACACCTAATGAGAGGGGGAAAGATTTTATAGTGGGTCACGTGGAATATCCGCCTCTTAAAGGGCAGGCGAAAATATCCATGAACATGTTTTTGATTTGATTGACCTTTTTAGAGTGTGGTAATGGGATCTGTCGCTGTGTGATGAATGCGCCGACGCACGTTAGCGACTGGGTCTGAATCCACCGCTGGCCAATACGATCGATCTGGACTGAGTGCTGACTCCAACACCAAAATCCTATTATGTGGCAGAAAAGGGGGTGGTCTGTGCGAAACAGGCTCCAGTGGACCTGCTGGAGAACAGGCATCAGCAGCGCTGCAGCCGTGCAGCCAGGTCCAGGCAGAGGCGAGGTAAACACGGCTAGCAGGACAGGCTACCTTTCTTTACAGTGGTGTTATATTGCTCGAGATGGCAGTCAAGGTTTCATGCACCTGTAGTTATTTCAGTCACCTGAAAAAAACCCCCAAAAACCAGGCTGACCCGTACTGGAGCAACGGTGACCTTGAGGCAGCTGATTCCTGTCGGCTGCTGCAACTCTCCGCTATGGTGCCATTGCGATGACAGAAGGCTGATTTAGAGTGTCCGTTCTCTATCATGTGCTGTCTGCTGTTTCTGTGACAGGAAGGCATCTCTGTGAGGCACAAGCGTATGTATCAAACCATTTCACAGGGAGGAGACTGTGTAGGGAACGATAAGGCAGATCCGCGAGGCTGTGTAACTTGGCAGTGGGCTTCATGCCATTTTTACGTGTCCCCTTTTTAATGCTTATTACTGTCTGTTCGGCTTGCTGAGCTGCACTGAACCCCTACCTTGGTAACATTGTTATTTTAATTGTCACTCGGTGAATACAGATGCTACTCCAACACTGTTGAGTAATTTTAAGTGCCACTGGAGATACAATTTACTTGACTCACCATTAACGAAAAGGCCCTCTGTCTGCTGTTTTCTGTGGAGAATTAAGAAGACTGGCAGTTTATTGTACCTGCATGTCTAATCTTTATGTGAGCATGGTGCCTTCTCACATATAGTCTTCTTCATCACATCGACTGTCACACTGTCGCCGTGACCGTCAGCCGCTCAGTGCCACGCTGGAGCCGGAGTCTCCGCAGTGTGTGAGAACCGCACTGGCTGCACTTACTCAGCTTTTATA
>NC_137522.1:637500-695000 GCF_041902795.1 Electrophorus electricus
AGTTCACCACATTAATTAACAAGCAAGTCATGTTTCAACACCACTTCTGCAAAAAGCTTTTGGAGCTGATAGTGGATGCTTACAAATCTAATGGTAATTAAGCCCCTGAACTAGACCTGGCTAGTGCAGACTCATTCAGGATGGTTCAGTACAAGTTTAAAGAGTTTAAAGAGAGAGTTTAAAGTTGCTAAGTGGTGAGAATAGAACCTCACAAACCAGCAAACCTTAATAAGACCAGGCTAGGACTGGTACACAGATGGACTGCTTGTTAAAATGATTATTATCATTATTATCATATTCCAAACACACAAGTTATAAGGACCCATCTGCAGAATGTAGAATAGTTAATCAAAGACAAACACGGGCACGGGATGCTCAGTACTGTACCTGGTTCTTTTCTTAAAACTTGTTGCAATATTAAGAAATTGTGCAGACAGGTGTATAGTGTAACATGCAAATGAGAAGTAGTCTATAAGAAGTACTGCCAGGCCAGACTAGGAGCTCCAATCACAGGCAAGCTGGTAGTCATGTGACTAGCAGTAGAACGGTTTAGAAATATAATGAAAAATATATTACTCTGTGCACCTTGGACTGTTGCAATCCTGCTGCAAATGCCAGATATGGACACATATATGGACACATATATTTATACATACATGAATACATACATCCAACTGGGCACGCATGGTAGGGGCTGAAGCGTGAGCAGATAGACATGATTGAGCAGGTATTATGTTCCACCACAGCACACACTGCTCTGTAACGGGTGGACTGGTATGGGGGAGCTGTGGGCCTACCCATGGCACGTTGTCCTGTCTGTAGGACCTCCAGTTCCTGCCGGAGTCACTGTACTGCAGATGGTAGCTGCTCACCCAGTCCAAACTACCCCATCTGCCCTGGGTGGAAATGGCTGTCACCTCCAGCCGATCCTTCAGGTCGAGCTGCAGCCAGGGTTGACGGTCCTCTCGGTCTGGAGACCACCCGCCGGCACCTGCGAAGGAAAGAAGGGGTGGAGGAAGAAAAAGAGAGAAAGACAAGGAATGAGCGAATAAAAAAGGGAAGAAAAAATCATCTCAGCAGCTCGTGACGGGAAAGGCTACGTCATCCCCGCAGGACTGTGTTCATACCTCTGGCATTACACTGGCATTACAATACAGTGTTAAAAACCCAGTGATCTCTGGTGTGGCAGAACCAACAGGTCCATGTTGCCATGGTTATGTTGTGCTCTTCTTCACCCCACAGCCCTGCCTCTCACGTCTACTCTTGGAACGGTAATGTGACAAACAAGCTGGAATAATGTCCCCATCCCCGCAAATACACAGAAGCCTGCAGCCCTCATTCCCAAAAAAACCCACACACACTTTGTCTCCTCTCTGTGCGAGGACTTGGATTAAATCCGAGCTAATATGAATCGGCACACCCTCCACAGGCGAGAAGGAGCACGTTTCTGCAGCAAATTTGCTCCTTTCCTTGGAAGTGACGCATTAGGCTGCTAACAGGTGCCACAGGTGAAAAAGAGCCGAAGGTGGAGACATGTTAGAGAGACAGTAAAGGATGGGGCTCAGCTCTGTGTCAGGGAACCACGGACACTGCTGTAAGGCGCTCTGCTGATTTGTGGTCCCGTACTGTTCAGTCGATCAGACATAGTCAGCTGAGAATTGTTTGACATGAGGACCAGAGCACAGGTCAGGCCTCACACACACACACACACATATGTATATATGTATATATGCACCTGGTTGTTGCTGTTTATTTTATCTTGTAGGACTTATCTTACTTTGTGAGAAACTACAACCACCTGACACTGGTTGTGTAGGCCCAGAGAGCAGGGACATTGGGTATGTGGTGGGCATTGGGTATGTGGTGGGCATTGGGTATGTGGTGGGCATTGGGTATGTGGTCATGCCCCCTGGGTGTCTGGCAGGCAGCGACTGTGAGCAAACAGCCAGCATGTGTCTTGTGCAGATGAGTGTGTGTGTGTGTGTGTGTGTGTGTGTGTGTGTGTGTGGGGGGGGGGTCTGTGTATACCTGCGGGGAGATGGGAGGGCACCTCATGCAGCATAGCTAAATTGATAGCAAAGCTACAGGGGGTCTGGCTGATTGTATAGTAGACTCCATTCCAGAAAGTTACACCCCCCTGTTTATGGTAATTACAGCGAGGTGATACTCTGAGAATACTTATTTCGGAAGCAACTTTGTATGTGCACACCAGCTCTGAGGTCAAACCGTGCCTCGCACGACGAGAATGTCCAGTAACTCTGCTCATTAAGAGAGCTTTGGTGTATGCTAGTATTTATGCTGTTTCGAAACTTAAAGGTCTAATTGGCTGGAGACCTTTCTGGAGTGTTTTTACAAATGATGAAAATGCACTGGTTGTAAGCTTGCATTAATCACACCACTTAAGCAGACCAAGAAAAAATAAAAATGTCGATAGAGTTTACTAAGCAGTGTTAACACTATAGGGCCATTATGTTAGTTGAGGAGAACCGCTTTCTTCAAGCTGGGTGTCATTTGTCCAACATATGTATTAATTGACATTCTGGTTGGATACTCAGTAGGTTAGAGAATACTTGTTCTGCTTGTATAGAGAATTGTTCTGCTTGTATGTGTCATTTTAATTTACTTGGGCCTGCTGGTCAAATATCCAACAGCGTTATTAGCACTCCAAAATTCCCATGGAAGGGTTAGATATTCGTGTAATGAGTCACAGGGATAAGGACAACCATCTGTATATTCAGGAAAGAGGGAAGTGGATCTACTTTTGTCTGTGGTATGACCCCTGAGGTGAATATGAGGGAAGAAATAAACCAGCAAATAAACCAGTCCTAGGCAGAAACCCAGTATATTCATAGCAAATAAACCAGTAAATAAACCAGTCCTAGGCAGAAACCCAGTATATTCATAGCAAATAAACCAGTAAATAAACCAGTCCTAGGCAGAAACCCAGTATATTCATAGCAAATAAACCAGTAAATAAACCAGTCCTAGGCAGAAACCCAGTATATTCATAGCAAATAAACCAGCAAATAAACCAGTCCTAGGCAGAAACCCAGTATATTCATAGCAAATAAACCAGTAAATAAACCAATCCTAGGCAGAAACCCAGTATATTCATAGCAAATAAACCAGCAAATAAACCAGTCCTAGGCAGAAACCCAGTATATTCATAGCAAATAAACCAGTAAATAAACCAGTCCTAGGCAGAAACCCAGTATATTCATAGCAAATAAACCAGTAAATAAACCAATCCTAGGCAGAAACCCAGTATATTCATAGCAAATAAACCAGTAAATAAACCAGTCCTAGGCAGAAACCCAGTATATTCATAGCAAATAAACCACTAAATAAACCAATCCTAGGCAGAAACCCAGTATATTCATAGCAAATAAACCAGTAAATAAACCAGTCCTAGGCAGAAACCCAGTATATTCATAGCAAATAAACCAGTAAATAAACCAGTCCTAGGCAGAAACCCAGTATATTCATAGCAAATAAACCAGTAAATAAACCAATCCTAGGCAGAAACCCAGTATATTCATAGCAAATAAACCAGTAAATAAACCAATCCTAGGCAGAAACCCAGTATATTCATAGCAAATAAACCAGTAAATAAACCAGTCCTAGGCAGAAACCCAGTATATTCATAGCAAATAAACCAGTAAATAAACCAATCCTAGGCAGAAACCCAGTATGTTCATAGCAAATAAACCAGTAAATAAACCAGTCCTAGGCAGAAACCCAGTATATTCATAGCAAATAAACCAGTAAATAAACCAGTCCTAGGCAGAAACCCAGTATATTCATAGCAAATAAACCAGTAAATAAACCAGTCCTAGGCAGAAACCCAGTATATTCATAGCAAATAAACCAGTAAATAAACCAGTCCTAGGCAGAAACCCAGTATATTCATAGCAAATAAACCAGTAAATAAACCAGTCCTAGACAGAAACTCAATACATTACTCGGCAATGCCTGAATGCAGAAGTGTGTTAAAAACTGTTTCTCCACGCTACTTTTTCGGCGATATAGGAAGTTGTGTTCACCTAAGTGACCCATGCACAGAGCGCCAAAAGTATCAGCACCACCCACTTGGCCCAGCACTCGGGCCACCTCACTGATGGAGGTCACCAGACAGAGACATTTAATCTCAAATTACAGGACATTCAACTGATACCTTTTGCAGGCAGGCAACATTTGCGGGGTAAAGTGCACTATTCTCAGTACTTAAACAGCTCTACATCCAGGCACTGCTGACAAGGGTAGTTTTCTCCCTTGTTTCGGTCGCTGATCAGCATGTACTGGGGCAGTAACACTAAGCGACCACTACCACACAGACAGCAATAACTCAGCTGACTGCTGAAAAAACACGATGGGAATTAGACATGTGTACCGTCTTTGCTGTTGAGTTTTGCAAAGTGTGGTGAGTGACTCTCAGAGGATCTTGAAGAACTCTGAAAGGAGCCTGAGAGAAGAGGTGAAACCAGTGGCTCTTCACAGTAATCTAGAGAAAAAGAGAGAAAGTGGACAAACATTACTACATGTCAAAGTGGACAAACACTACTACATGTCAATGTGGACAAACATTACTACATGTCAAAGTGGACAAACACTACTACATGTCAATGTGGACAAACACTACTACATGTCAATGTAGACAAACATTACTACATGTCAATGTGGACAAACACTACTACATGTCAAAGTGGACAAACATTACTACATGTCAAAGTAGACAAACACTACTACATGTCAAAGTGGACAAACATTACTACATGTCAAAGTGGACAAACACTACTACATGTCAATGTGGACAAACATTACTACATGTCAAAGTGGACAAACATTACTACATGTCAAAGTGGACAAACACTACTACATGTCAATGTGGACAAACATTACTACATGTCAATGTGGACAAATATTACTACATGTCAAAGTGGACAAATATTACTACATGTCAAAGTGGACAAACATTACTACATGTCAATGTGGACAAATATTACTACATGTCAATGTGGACAAACACTACATGTCAAAGTAGACAAACATTACTACATATCAAAGTAGACAAACATTACTACATGTCAAAGTGGACAAATATTACTACATGTCAAAGTGGACAAATATTACTACATGTCAATGTGGACAAACATTACTACATGTCAATGTGGACAAACATTACTACATGTCAAAGGGGACAAACATTTTTACATGCTGGAGACAAAATGTAATTTGGAGATGTTTAATATCTTCCCTTCCAAGTAAATAGTTTTTATCAAAGAGTTGTTGAACTTGACCTTGTTTCTAAGAATTTTCTTGCAGACGGTTCTCTGAAATAAATGCCACAATTTCACTTTTTCATTTGATTTCTTTTTAAAAGCAAATGCTTAAAGACATTGTGGCAGATGGCAGATGGTTTACGGTAAAAGCACACAGGTCAACAGGAGGGCGAACGCGGCCTTTACGGCTCAAACAGCCCACGGCTGGAATCTCCACAGGCAGGTCCGTGGTGCTTAGAATCCCACTTTGCATTATTTTACTCCTGTGTTGGGTATTTGGCATTACTCTTGTGTTGGGTATTTGGCATTACTCCTGTGTTGGGTATTGGCATTAGAGCATTCTGTGTTTTGTAACTGTGAACTGTAAGCGTGCTATGGCAGCAACCTGAGGTGTATGTAAAATTATTCTGGTTGAAATGATGGTGTATGTTTTCATTAATTTCAATGTTTCTGTACTGCTTTATGAAACTGTGTCCAGAAGGAAATGAAATGTGTGGATTTTTTAGTTACCATCCTGGTAAACAAACTGGGTTCATATTTTTCAAACTGCGTAGTACCAAAGCTTGTTTAGCTACATCAAGTTCTATTTTACATTTAAGTTATAGGACGGACCAGTTACTAACTGTGCCAGTATGATATACGTTGTGTATTTTTTATTTATTTCAGGTCATTGTAGAGATTATTATTTATCTTGCATTTACATTAGAAATGAACAATTTAACAGGTAAATGATAATATAAATTATTATTTTGCTCTGTGTGTGGCACTTCACTGGTTTGGAGTCCCATATGTTGTCCATCATGCAAAAGACTTCTAACTCTGCTTTGGCCTCTGGAAGAGCTCTCCTTACGGTAGGAGCCAGAACAGAAGGCAGGGCAGGTGTGTTGTACTCATAGCTGAAGTCGCGTGGCATATCCTTTAATGCTTTTTTTTTTGGCTTTTGTGTCCTGCTTTTCACATTCACTTTTTGTCTCCTTTCCAAACTTTTTTTATTCATTAAAATGATTTTAAATCTACTGTGTTTAATAAATAAACAATCGTGTTAAGATGTGTCTGGATTTTAACAAATGATTGTGGTCACAAACATAAGCTTTGTGAGTTCAGCGACGGATAAACGTTAAGGGTTTTTCTGTATCCGAGGGTCACATTGTCATCCTTCCTAAAGAGCTAGCCAGAGCATTGACTGCCATGTCCTCAAACTGGAGTTTTTAGCAATCGCAGTGAACAGTCCATATTTCTGCAGAAGCCAGGCGAACTATGAAAGGTCAAGGTCTTAAAGTCAAACTCCTGATGGACGATGGAAACATTTCCCTATACTATGTCTTTTTTGCATACCATTACCCTTTAACAAATTCCCTGTGCCGTGGTATCGTGATCATGGCAGTAGTGCTGACCTTTATGAAGACAATCAATGCTTTTGCAGAAGAAAAGCCTTTAAGATAAGGCAAAGGAAAAAAAAACCACAGAGGGGAGAAGCAACAGGTGAACGAGTTCCGGGTCGGCTGCGTCCCACGACCAGAGCCATCCTCGTCCATGCCCGTGTTCACAGCAGTAGCTACAAACACAGAACCTATTTACCTGTTTTATACATATTTCCTTGTGTTTTTTCCCTCAGTTTGGACACAGCACTCTCAACCATTTCACTGTGAGTTATACTGTGCATGACTATATATGTGACAAATAAACCAAACTTGAAACTTGAAACAATAATGACTTATTAACATCGCTTCTTTTTACATCCTACAGCATGTAACTGTTTTATTGTATTGTGTGTTGATAAATACTACATTGCTAACGAGTCTAAACTTTTCAATCATGACTGTAACTTCCACTTTTATCATGTTGCGTTAGTAGTTAATTTGTAGTAGCTACATAGTTAACTAACCTAAGCTACATTTCTCTGAATAATGGTTTTAATGTAGCTGCAGCTACACTTTTGTTGAATAGGTCTGTTTGTGGGGTAGATTATTAATCATGAGCAGTAACAAGACATCTGTGAGCACTGTAAACATCTCAACTCTACCAGGTGTCTGTAAACATCTCAACTCTACCAGGTGTCTGTAAGCATCTCAACTCTACCACATATCTCTCTTTAAAGACAAACAAGATGGATTCTGCAGTAAAGAGAAACAAATATTGAAATACACATCAAACACATCAAGGAGATGAAGTTCCAAGGTAGGAAATATTACAGCTATACAGTACTGAACAAGGAGCTAATGAGACCAGAAGGTCCATCACTCATCATAAAGTATTCTTGACATGCACATACAGCTGATGTAATTTTAAACTGTATGACAGTACCACTAGCTCACATACAGTCGCAGTCTACAGTTTGTACTTCTGTGGTGTTACTGGGATTTCTGCACTGTTTTACAAAAATGATGGCATGGAAACGATTTAGTTAGTGGTACCACTGATCAATCCTGTAGATGGTTTCCTCTTGTAGTTCATTGGTCTCACACAACACTTGGGAGGAAGTGTTGCACTGCATGCACTGTTCCTCCATACAATGCCGTTCTACTTAAATGGTCATTTATTAATTCAGTAATTCGGTTAACACTTTTAATCCCATATTTGGGCGATCATCTTATTACATCCACCAACTTCAAAGCTTTAGAAAACAGTTTAAACTATTTCGGCAGGAAGACACAGGTCCTGTGGAAAACCATCAAGCAACCAAAGTGTCCTCTATACTGCAAGATGTGCTTTGAGTGATGTGGTTTGTTTGAGGCTGTACCAAAGCCTAGGATCAATGAAGCACTCTAAAATATTCCACACCTGTGTGGAATTTGTGATTGGACATTTTTGTTAAAGGGCATTTGTTGATTTGTTGATTTGTTAAAAGAATATTCCAACATTTTTCAATCTAGTCTTTATCTACTGCATCTGTAACAAATGGTGGCTAGCCAGATACATTTAAGTACATTACCCTGTACTTAAAAAGGAAGGAAAAATTCAAGGTCAAAATGCACTTATTTTGAAAGCCCAAGAGTAGTTAATTATGAATTCTATATGTTTCAAGATGATACAGACATGACAGAATGTCTTACCAAAGCTGCTGTTATGTAGTTTTACTGGAGGAACAGAGTGAAAAGAAATTCAGATTACCTAACCTTTCCCGAGGGTATCATTGCTATCCGTCCTGGCAAACCTGCGCTTACTTTCACCTGACATTAGGCTAGCAGTAATGCATTAGCAAAAGGTATTCTACAAATAGATGTTTCAGACAGGCGCATATAGACGGGCGTTCAATAACTGGCCTTAGCCTTGCATTTGAAGAAGAGTTAGCTGGTTTACAGGGAAAACTGTCCATGGTAATCAACCTTAATGTCTCCTTAAATGTAGAGGAAAAGGCAGGCAGAAGGTAATGGAATGAATCCAAATTTTTGTATGGAAAATAATGCCGTGGCTGTGAATAAATGTGTGCTGCTGGAGTGCTGTTGCTCATGTTTACAGAGAGTGATAAACAGTCGTGCCAAATTTGAAAGAGTGACTAGATATTTTGGTCGGAGAGAAAATGTCCCGTAGTTGTGATAATTGAATTAATGGTGCCTCGTTTTCACTTAGGAAGGTCAGCTAGGCTTTCACAGTGTGCACATAACCATTAACTCCAACAGTATCAGGCCATGGGCCTCCTGTGACACAGCAAGGTGGCGTTTTAGAGCACGGCCTATTGCTGTCTGCTCTTCCCAGATGTCCCACACACACGGTTTCATGTGCGGGCTGAGTGAAGGTGTTATCTTTCTATGTGCATTATCCTTCTGCAGTGTTTCAATTTAGCGTTCAGCGATGAAGTGTCCTGATGAACCTGCTTTATGCAGATCATACACATTAGACCCGGGTCTCAAATATATGCACATAATGTGAGAAAAACAATGGTCCGAACAGCAGGTTAGGGACCCATTAGCCGAACCCAGGGAGCGTCTGCTGGTCTCGCCTGTTTCACTGGTGTAAGCACTTTGCAGTGTTTTCTATGGGCCAGGGTAAAGTGTGTCCTTATTTAGACAGGCTTTTCCAGTGCTTGCCTGACAATCATTCAACACTGATGTGCCTCATCTCACTTCCTCCTCCCCCTCTCTCCCTCTCTCTCTCCCTCTCTCTCTCTCTCTCTCTCTCTCTCTCTCTCCCTCTCTCTCCCCTGTCTTTCCCTCTCTCTCCCTCCCCTCTTTCTCTCCCTCTCTTCCTCCCACCCTCTCTCTCTCCCTCCCTCTCTTTCTCTCCCTCTCTCTCTCTCTCTCTCTCTCTCTCTCTCTCTCTCTCCCTCTCTCTCCCCTGTCTTTCCCTCTCTCTCCTTCCCCTCTTTCTCTCCCTCTCTTCCTCCCACCCTCTCTCTCTCCCTCCCCTCTTTCTCTCTCTCTCTCTCCAACCCTCTCTCTCTCCCTCCCTCTCTCTCTGTCACCCACACATATGTGCTCACATACACTCAGTCTGTTACTCTCCTACGCACACACCCTTCCTGTTTGCCCCTAACGAAAAAGGTTGCAGAAATGTGCGGAGATTCCCTCTCATTACTGGGGCAGAACGTGAGCCAGCAGAGCTTTCTGTTCAGGCTAAGCAACTGCTCTCCCTGAACGACACAGCGGGGTCTTCCTCAGGCCTTCGTCTGGTACATGTCTCAAAACTCACTCTGTCTCTTTGTTCAAAAGCGAAAGCAAGACGTGCGCAAACGTTCAAACCGCAAGACAAACTTGAAAGAGCAAAAACAGCAATAACTTTACATGCCTCTAAGTGGCAGCATGTATGGCACTTGAAACCTTCTTTATTACAGCTGGATCTTTATCACGTCTTCTGTTTTTTGCTTAGTTTATTAGCTGATCATTTTGTATAGGACTGAATTAATAATAACCCTTATTGTTGCAGTCACCCGATAAGTGTTATGAGCTCTAGGAAATTTTCTTGCAGGAGATTTCAGTGAACAAAACTAATTTCCTAGTGGACTGTCTGGTGTTCATAGATGCTACAGATCATATAAAACCAAGCTAAATGTAATTATTGGAAGCAAAGGATTGAAACAAATTTGTGCTGAATCCCGCAAACGCTGAACAAACTGCCGTACGTCTACAGTAGCATACGTCCAACAAACAGTAGGAATCATTGTTTAGAACTTATCTGGTTGGTTTCAAATTAACTTCAAATTCAAATAAGACTAAATCACAAGCAACATGGAATGGACATCTGCTAGACTGCAGAGCAGTACAGAGCGTCATTCACTTTGTTAGGTAAAGCATAGGAAGATTCTAGAATAGAGTAGAATCCAGAACAGACAGCAGTTCTAGAATAGACAGTAGATTCTAGAACAGAGAGTAGATTCTAGAACATTCTTTTATGATGCATGGCATGGCAACCTCTGGGAATCTGGACGTTAGCATGGTGGGCAGCCTACAGAACTCACCATCCTCATCCTCCTGCCTTTGCTGGAGTCTTTTTTAAGCATCTGTAATTGAAAGTTTCTCTTTGAAAATTTTCTTTAAAGACATTTTCAGTCCATATGGTCAATTTATACCATATTTCACTGCTCAACACTTCATTCTAAAAGAAGCCACTAATAGACCTTTTCACATTTTATTGCAAACCACAAATTTACATTTCAACAAATTATCCTCCCACAACCATGCATGCTACACATCCCCCCACACACAGACTCTCTCTCTCTCTCTCTCTCTCTCTCTCTCTCTCTCTCACACACACACACACACACACACACACACACACACACACACACACACACACACTCTCCCTCTCTCTCTCACTGTCACTCTCTCTCTCTCTCTCACACACACACACACACACATGCACTTTCTCACATTAAATTACTGCAAAAACTCAGTGAATGACACAGTGTTCAACCAGTTGAGAGCACGCCCACTGACGAGGGCATAATTATATTTTTCTAACGCCAAGCAATCCACAGAATGTAGAGTGCTGGCAGCATTTGAAGTGCCCTGTTGATGGATATTAAGTGACATCGGGCTTTTCTAAAGCTGAATCACAGAGCCGGTTCTGGACGGGGCCCCTCAGGAGCGGTTCTGCCAAAGGGCCCTCGGGCCCGCCCTGCCTTTCACAGTCATTATCCAAAAGGTCAGGCATTATCGCCCTGCACCTTCACACCGGCTCCGGCCCCTCGGAGAAGGGCAGCAATCACGCACAGGCGTGAGGACGCAGATGAGTGGGAGGGATGGTGAAGAGAAAGGGCTGAAAATGAAGAGAGGACGAAAAAGACAGAAAAGGCAGAAAGCGAAAAGACTGGGAGAAGACACACGCCACAAATGTGCTAAATATCGAGAGAAAAAGACCCATCGTATGGGAAGCGTGCAGTCCCAGCATCTAATTAAAATACATCACGACGGCTGTTTTAACCAGACAGCTATGAGCCGTTTCCAGCTCCAGGCACCGTTCGCTCATACGAGGTGCTGCCACGGTTAGTCTGATTAGTGACAGGGATTAACGGGGCTTCCTGGGCACTGGGCAGAGCTCCCACTAGTCACCCCATAGATCAGCACTGGCACTGTGTAAACAGGGGCTTTTCTGTAATAGGATAACCAAGATTGAGTAAAGCCTATTAGAGATTAAGCTGGTCAATTCAGTGTTAGTAGTTGCAAAAGTGATTCATGAAGACTCGCGGATGAAAGGGCATTGTAGGTAATTTTAGGCCTCCTCATTCGATCACGTTTGATCGCATTGACGTTCTGTTTTGGATGCATTACTACGAATAGTAAATAATAGTGAGGGAGGCTGAATTGGGAGCCTTTTGGGGGAATCAAATGTCCATCTATCGTCTTCCGTAAGGAGACAGAAAAGCAGTTGGGAATTCCAATACTGGGCTGTTTTGGTATTTTTAATTCGTAATCATATCCGAGCCTTTTAAGTATATCCTTCTGAGGGTCTGAGGGATGGTTGCTTTAACGTCAACAGGATTGTGAATGACTCCAGGCATTCCTGCACTGCCCCTCTGTAATTGTCAGACTCTCCTGGAATGTTTGGCATCAAACACAGTGTTGAGAGGGAGAAAGCCCCCTTTCATTTTCTTTCATTTTCTTTCTTTCTTTCCTCTCATTTTTAAGTGCGTTGGACTGACAGCCCTTTTGTTTGTTTGCATTCATCTGCTATCCTACTGCAGGTTTCATTTTCCCTCATTAAAACTTGGGAGGATTTTTGTTTGTCCTTCGCTTGCTTTAATCTGTCTAAACCGCCGCCTGCTGGCTTTGATCTTCATCTGGGGGGCAGGCAGAGTCTCATCAGTGCCTGCCCCTCTGTGTTCCCCTGTACCCATCCACCTGCCCCTCCGTGTTCCCCTGTACCCCCCCACCTGCCCCTCCGTGTTCTCCTGTACCCCCCCACCTGCCCCTCCGTGTTCCCCTTTACCCGCCCACCTGCCCCTCCGTGTTCTCCTGTACCCCCCCACCTGCCCCTCCGTGTTCCCCTGTACCCCCCCACCTGCCCCTTTGTATTCCCCTTTACCCGCCCACCTGCCCCTCCGTGTTCCCCTGTACCCACCCACCTGCCCCTCCGTGTTCCCCTGTACCCACCCACCTGCCCTCCGTGTTCCCCTGTACCCCCCCACCTGCCCCTCTGTGTTCCCCTTTACCCGCCCACCTGCCCCTCCGTGTTCCCCTGTACCCACCCACCTACCCACCTTTAAACTATTTCAGCAGGAAGACAGGTCCTGTGGAAAACCGTCGAGCCTCGGTTTCTAGTGATGGGCATACGAGCCAGGTCCCGGCTGTAAGACGCTTACCTCTGCCTGGTAAAAAGGTCACGCTCTTTCGCAGTGATGAACTGGGAGGAGGGAAGATGTTCTGAACATCGCAGTACACGGGAGGAAGAAAAGTTGGCCAGCATGGACACTGAAACTAGACAAACTGGCTTGCTACTGATGGTTACTGCTGATGAGGAACCAGACACTGACAGACGCAGTACTCTTTGTCGACTTTAAAAAGTAAAATACTCATCTTTGTTTTGGGCTCACTGTATTTGAAATAGTAGATTAACACAGATTTTAGCTGAGCATCACTGGTGAAAAGCAAGGTAAAGATAGAAGTTATTTTTTTACAGTGCATAGTCGAGAAGAACACCATTTGTGTCTAGTCTATATATACATACACGGGTAGAGACTCCTACACAGCATTAGGAGACTCTACTGTATTTGCCTGCACAGGCTGACAGTGGCAATTGAAAACCTCCTGCAGACTCTACATATACTGTAATTAAACACACCATTGTGGAGCTCAGTGTAATAAACTCAGATATAATACAAACGTACAAATTGCAATTACAAATGACAGGGCAGCCTTATTCCGTGAATGCGATACAATAAATCGCAAGGCCGAAGGCTATTAAATTTGACACGTTACGTATAAAGTAAGTATTCGACCTATGCAAGACAGCTGTGAAAATTACACGTGACCATAGTGAGCCATAACAAAACGCTGCTTGTGAGACCAAATTGCACACTGCATCCTAGTGCTGCTGCCGTGTTTGTGAAACATCATCAGTGGAAACAGCAACAGGAAAGAGAAATGACCAATGATGCTCTAGTTTGTTCCGTGTGAATCTGCAAAGCACCTGCTGTCTGAATCTTCAGGAGCATGTGGCCATCGAGGCAAGTGGTAATGTCTCCGTGCAGTTCCAGAATGCGTGAGAGATATCACACCAAGCAGCTGATTCGCTTACGACCACGGCACACGGATTTTCGGCAAATGAGATCTCCCGCTAAAAAGCCTGTGTCTGTCCCGCCTTAATCAACTGTAACTTTTCACCGAAATGCATTTGTGCAAATGACTACAGATTTGCAGTATTACAGGGAGTGTTTGCTGTGAACTATACACTGAACCAACTGGTACCAATCCACATTCCTGACAGTGAATGAATATATTGAGCCATTAGGCTCGCCACACACTCCGCAGAACACACGCTTAGAACAGACGGCCTTGCTAGTTGTACCTTGTGACAGGATTTCTGCACCCTCTGTTTTGTCATTGATTTCCGATTAAAATGCTGTGAGTGACCACGTAACCACGACCAGGCGCTGCAGCGGTTCTGGAGACACAGTACACTGCCATTCGTGCGCTGACATTTCTGTGACGAGAGATGATAAGACAATTACGCCACATGACAAAAGATAGACTGGCTTTGAGTGTTTGTAAGAAAATGTCTACAGGCATCTGGAGTGATAAAGAAAATTGATGTGGGGATACACAATAAGGTTCAGATTAAGTGTGTATATCTGCAGAGACCCCAAAATGTCAGTTTCTCAAGGAAACTTGTCCGTTGCCACACCTGGAAAGCTGTCTTGTTTGTTTTTAAATTTCCCTTTACAAATTGAAAGATGAAAACTTATGTGACTCATTATCCATAGATAATAGTTTCTGTTTCCCTGCCCAAGAGCCGTAGGTTCTACCTCTTGGTATACAACTGTGGAGAAATTATTCCAGTCACCATACCACCACCTTCTTGTCCGCTTTACCTTCTGAAGACCTTGAAGAACAAAGCTTTGGCTTTTCATTGGGCTTTGGGAAGGTGGAGAATGCACCTGAAATCCAATCACCAGACCCTGAACGCCACACTATAGGACTGGTGTGCGGAGGGGAACTGTGTGTGGACTGGAGACTAATGTTAGGGAGTGCATACTCTACAAACATCCTGTTTTTAGACCACAAGCTCACAAAACCATGCCTTCTGCTCCTGTAGAATATTGTTTCTCTTCACCAGGAGATAGTTATAAGAGATTCATACATATTAAGAGGACCATGGCTGATAGTGTTTGCTGTCATGCAAAACTGTCCATTAAAATGAAGGCCACTGAGGCACACCGCAACTAAAAACTCCGAATGCACACCTGCCAAAGGAGAGTTGGTATCACCCAGGGGACTCGTGTTGCTTCAAAGACTAAGGCACAGCACACACTGAACACTGAATGGGGAGGTGTTCTTGGGCTACGTTGGGTTGCTTCTTGCTCAGCCAGCTGTGTGATGAAGCATGTTCCTGCATAACTCAGGCCCCTGATAGCAGAAGGTACCTGTCAGAAGGTAACTTCTTACATAGTCAGTCCAAAATAAATGCCATACCATTAAGCTGCTGGCAAGGTCAGAAAGCATTCCGACATAATATTATTCCAACCTGTTTGTATGTAGAAATAGATGGAAAAAATGTGTAGACCACAGGCTAGGTTTCTAAATTATACTGGTTTGTACTGGTTTGGAAATCATATAAAATTGATCAGGGAGTTCAGTCAGAGTTTACTTTTTGATGAGACCTTCCACTTTTCAATCTTCCTTTTTGAGGATACATTTTTTATGTATAATTGATGTAATACTGTTTTTAAAATAGATACTGATGATCCTTAATAGAGATCCCTAATGCACATGCCTCGTGTGTCTACGTTAGGCAAGTCACTACGGGATAGACAGAGCAGTAACAAAGACTCGTCATCAGCAGTCATTACAGTAAAAGCTGCGCCTTTGTCAAGCTCTCCCTTCACCGCGGCATTGTCTCCTGCTTTTCAAAGGAGAGAGTATCCAGTCTGCTCTGAACGCAGTGGGGTGTGGGCTGCCGTGGAACGAGACAAGGAGCGGCACGCTTTCGCGTGGATACTGGAGAATAGTGCAGCCATTAGATTAACCACAACATGACCACTGAAGGGAGATGCTAATGAGAATGACTGAGTTTGTTTGTGTTACCGTCCTTTGGTTTTGACATATGTGATTTCCTTAACAAAATGCAATTTCTGCATTGTTGCTGTCATGATGTTATACTGTCATGATGTTATACAGTCAAAATGTTATACTGTCATAATGTTATACTGTCATGATGTTATACAGTCATAATGTTATACTGTCATGATGTTATACTGTCATAATGTTGTACTGTCATGATGTTATACTGTCATGATGTTATACAGTCATAATGTTATACTGTCATGATGTTATACTGTCGTAATGTTATACTGTCATGATGTTATACAGTCAAAATGTTATACTGTCATAATGTTATACTGTCATGATGTTATACTGTCATAATGTTATACAGTCATAATGTTATACAGTCAAAATGTTATACTGTCATAATGTTATACTGTCATGATGTTATACAGTCATAATGTTATACTGTCATGATGTTATACTGTCATAATGTTATACTGTCATGATGTTATACAGTCAAAATGTTATGCTGTCATGATGTTATACTGTCATGATGTTATACTGTCATAATGTTATACAGTCAAAATGTTATACTGTCATAATGTTATACTGTCATGATGTTATACTGTCATAATGTTATACTGTCATGATGTTATACAGTCAAAATGTTATACTTTCATAATGTTATACTGTCATGATGTTATACAGTCATAATGTTATACAGTCAAAATGTTATACTGTCATAATGTTATACTGTCATGATGTTATACAGTCATAATGTTATACTGTCATGATGTTATACTGTCATAATGTTATACTGTCATGATGTTATACAGTCAAAATGTTATGCTGTCATGATGTTATACTGTCATGATGTTATACTGTCATAATGTTATACTGTCATGATGTTATACTGTCATAATGTTATACTGTCATGATGTTATACAGTCATAATGTTATACAGTCATAATGTTATACTGTCATGATGTTATACTGTCATAATGTTATACAGTCATAATGTTATACTGTCATGATGTTATACTGTCATGATGTTATACAGTCATAATGTTATACTGTCATGATGTTATACTGTCATAATGTTATACTGTCATGATGTTATACTGTCATGATGTTATACTGTCGTAATGTTATACTGTCATGATGTTATACAGTCAAAATGTTATGCTGTCATAATGTTATACTGTCATGATGTTATACTGTCATAATGTTATACAGTCATAATGTTATACTGTCATAATGTTATACTGTCATGATGTTATACAGTCAAAATGTTATACTGTCATAATGTTATACTGTCATGATGTTATACTGTCATGATGTTATACTGTCATAATGTTATACTGTCATAATGTTATACTGTCATGATGTTATACTGTCATAATGTTATACTGTCATGATGTTATACTGTCATAATGTTATACAGTCATAATGTTATACTGTCATGATGTTATACTGTCATAATGTTATACTGTCATGATGTTATACTGTCATAATGTTATACAGTCATAATGTTATACTGTCATAATGTTATACTGTCATGATGTTATACTGTCATAATGTTATACTGTCATGATGTTATACTGTCATAATGTTATACAGTCATAATGTTATACTGTCATAATGTTATACTGTCATGATGTTATACTGTCATGATGTTATACTGTCATGATGTTATATAATGTCTCTGTGTAATAGTATCTAAATATACCAAGTGTGAGAAGTGGTAATGCTAACTAAAGAAACAATAGAAAATAAGATTTTACAATCTACAGTCACTCAATAAGTGACTGTATCATCATGTGTGTAAGTACCCCATAATAAGAGTAGACTTTACAACAGATAATTGCAAACTCTCCAAACAATCTCTGATCACTGCGTGACTGAGACAAGACTGTACGAGTTGGGGCACATAAAAGAAACCCATAAAGACTGAATATGAATTAGCTATTAATAAAACAAGCTTTACTGTAACGTCACAAGTGTTACTCATTTCAGTACATATGTAAGAGTGGGCCATCTGAGAATAAAAACCATTTATCCATTTTCATAATGTGATTGCACAGAGTGCATGATGGGCAATATTGATATGAGTTCATATGAATATTAAAGAGACCTTTAGGGACAGGCAGTTCAGAATCAGATTTATAGGAACACCAGGGAGAGTATGGAAAAGTAGATTTATCTTCAACTCAGCATAAAGGCAGAAATAAACTGTTTGCAGAGTTTAACTGAATATGAAATTATAACAAATACATGCTATAGTCACATAGGTCACATGTCCCATACTAACTAAACAACAGTCAAAATACTGCATGTAAAAATGCATCAACTTCTCAACTTACTAGGCTCTGGGCCACATTGCAGTTAACATCTTTCAAGGAAAATAAACACAGTGAAATGTGAATATATTTGCATGCTGTATTGAATCATGTGAGCCAGGATGTGCGAGGCAGTCACCTTTAGGCTACTGCTCTCACAATGACCACTATTCAGTCTCACCATGAATCTGTTGGAATGTGCCTTTAACCATCTGAAGGATTCAGGAATTGATTTCTGCTGTTTGGTTCTGTCCAGGTGAACCAACAGACTATTTCTTAAATTGCACAATATATTTTTGTGGTAATTACACTATGACTATACTACACTGTGGCACTCTAGTGGATGGGACATCGGATTATAATTTAAAAGGCTGTGGGTCCGAATCTCAGCACCACCGTTGGGCCCTTGAGCAAGTCCATTACATTCATGATATTTAACTGACACTTTTATCCAAAGCAACTTACAATTATGTGTGATCACAACTTGACGGTTAAGGGTCTTGCTCAGGGGCCCAACAGTGGCATGACTTGAACCAACAACATTCCAACTACTAGTCAAGTACCTTCAGCACTGAGCCACCACTGTCTATGGGACAGGACAAAAATCTGGCTGTCATAGTAGGTGGGTCAGCCAGCAGGATGGACACGCCCCCTGCTGCTCAGAACCACACCCCTCACCTGCTCTGGTCCCAATCACCCACCTATTAACCCTAATCACCTGATCCTTATTTTCCCTCTCATTATTTAAGCCCACAGGTTCCTGCCATCAGTACTGCGTGTTAGCAGCTCTAAGATCAAGGCGCTTCACCACAGCTCTATGCCAAGCAGGCCCAACCGCTGTTTTAATTTTCCTTTATTGCTTAGGACAATGAAGACATATTTGTTTCAGTCTCACCTCTCTCCTTCTGTACACCGGCACACTGGCCTTAATATCTCTGTGATGTTTAGTTGGTTTGTTTCTGATTTGGTACAACTTTACTTTAGCAATGAACAACTTTAAATGCAAAACTCTTTTTTATGCTGTCAAGTTTGTTTGCTATTTTTCGACAATAGAATATTTGGAAATCATGAACTATATCTCAAGATCATCAATATGCTCAAAACCGATCACTGGAGAAGCACATAAAAGCTAAACAAACAAACAAAAACAAATGAACAAACAAAAACAAAAAACAAGCAAACAAACAAACAAATGAATGAATATAGTTTACAGAGGGAAATCTAAAGTGCGGCACACATCACCCCTTCAGCTCCACTGACTCATGACTGATGGAATTCTCTGGCATTTGCGGACTGAATTCCAAGGATGACTGTAGTGAAGTACAGCAGATTTCCAGGAATCTCATTGTGTTGAGGTGTGTCTGTGTGTGTGTGTATGTGTGTATGTGTGTATAAGTGTTCCAATGAAGCTGCTCTGTTATTTAGCTGTTCGCATCATAAGCCAACAGTATGTGAGATTACTGGACAGCGCGTAGTTTGGTCCTGCGTGCAAAACAAATGTTCTGACTCATTTCCATTTTACTGGGCTGTTTCAGGCTCAAGGTCTTTGCTGAAGCTTTTCTCCGACAAATCTGTAATTACAGATGGAGCATCCCAGGCATGTCAGGAGACCCACGGGGATGGACGGATCAGCTGTCACAGGAAAAAACAGCACCGTGATCCACAAGTTTGTTAAATTAGGCACCTTCCCAGGGAATGCATTTTGTATGTTGGGTATGTATGGCATTTTGTGTCTTCTTCTAAATGGAAATTATATTTATTGAAGTTTATGTGCTAGCATAATTCTTTTGACATCTGTCTTTTTGACAGATTTGAGACATTTTTCTCAAATCTCTATGAAGATGAATAAAAAAATGGGAGATGTGGATGTGATGTGAACTGTAGACCCTGATGAGGAACACGGTTATGACCAATCACAACAGCAACAGCCCCTGTGACCAATAAGAGTTGGAAAAAAGGAAAAAATATGTTTTCCTGCAGCTCTTCAAATTGGAATGTTGCATGCATGAGTGTCATATTTTTTATGTCTGCTAACTTCATTCCCGGGATGGATTAATGAAGCACAGCTTAAATGTTGACACTGAAAACCTTCTCTGTAGAATTAGACTTTCACTTTAATGACAGTGAAAAAACGAATAGATTTTCATATTGATTGCTGATTGTACATCAAAATCAAAACCAGAATTCCAGGAATCTCCATTTAGCCTTGTATGTGTATATGGTGAGTTTTTAATTTAATTTTCAGGATGGAGGGTTCCAGTTGGGTTGTTCTGTTGTTCTGGGCTCACATTGTAAGCCCTCCTGTGAAAATGTCTTGTTTCATTTCCATTGTAGTACACTGTCTTGGGCTCAAGGTCTTTGCTGGAGCATGTCTGAGACAAATCTGTAATTACAGATGAAGGCAGTTCAGGCATCTCAGGAGACACACCAGCATGGAGAGATCAGCTGTCACAGGACAGAAAAAAGCACCACAATCCAGGAGCTTTAGTTAATTAGGCACTTCCTTGGGAACTGGAAGTTGAAAATGTCTTGTCATATGTAGGTTTTCCAAGGGGGGTGTATTTTTAAAAAAATATCTGTTTCGATGTTAATTTAAATATTTCATGACTTAACATTAATACCAATATCAAAAACCAATCTGAATCCAGCTGGTTTACATCCCACCTGCTTGTTTTAGGTCTAACGCACAACACACAATCAACCACTCAGACTAGCAAACACAGTAAACAAGAGACCAACACATTTGGATATGACACTGCTTTAGAAACTGATCCACTGAGTACCGGATGTACTGAAACATCTGTGAGCTAATAGACATCTGTTCCATTTTCCTGACAGCCTTACACAGTTGTTTAATGTATATGATAACAAAAGAAAGTGAGTTCATTAAAGGGTGATAATTTTGTGCACATTGATGTAGATTCTGATACTAAGAAACTTCACTTTATAAGTCACAGCGGTAGCCATCAGAAGCTTTTTATTTTAACGAAGTCACAGATGTGACTGGCCTTCACTACTCAGTTCTCCCACCACCGTGTGGTGTGC
The DNA here is from genome assembly GCF_041902795.1 of Electrophorus electricus. Lineage (NCBI taxonomy): Eukaryota > Metazoa > Chordata > Actinopteri > Gymnotiformes > Gymnotidae > Electrophorus > Electrophorus electricus. Next base: position 658,804 of record NC_137522.1, read on the forward strand.
ACGTCGTATTGTACGTTCCCTGACCTCGAGACCTAATGCCTCACATGGTTTTGTCATTCCCTCTAACAGGCTGGAATGGACATAAAAATGTTCATCAAGCTATTGAAGAACAAGGAATAAATGTCTACTTTAATATTTGCTTTAACTCATAGAAACTAAAAAGAAAACCCTGACGAGCTGTTTTGTATCCCTGATCAGTATTCTTTGTACAGCAGCTCTGATTGTAACAGCTGAACCCAAATCAGCGGTTAGCTTTTATTATTCTCGTTTCAAAGATTGAAGCATTTTTCAGTAAAGCCACGCTATGATAAGTCGTCCGACAACCGGCTCTGACACACCTGACTGCACTCAATCACTCATGAAGGCCCTCAGGATGTTACTGCGCTACGCTGCGCACAACGCTGCATCCTCAAATCCACGCAGCGCAAAGCAACACTACATCCCAGCTCCACCACTGGTGTACAGCAGGTCCCAGGGACTGGAGCTGAGAGTCATACTGGCGCAAGACCAAAGTCTTTTTTTCATTTTGCATTCTGCAAAAGGCGAAAGCAGCCCGTCTGCAGACTCACGTCACCCTGTCCGTTTTTCTCTAATACCTTTGCACCAGCCTCCATGAATTACGCAAAGGTCAGCCGGATGTAGATTCGGCATCAGCTCTCCCGGTTTGGCATCAGTTTTGGAATATTGTTTTCCAAAGTGTAACTGGTTTTAGGATTAATTATTTTGCTGTTGGTAAGAAGCCCGAATCCCGCTCGTGTGTTCGCAGGATGCCAGGCAGGTGGACGCGCGGAGAGAGAAAATGACAATATTCTCTTTTCCTCGCCATCTCCACGGCAGGAGCGCCATTAGTGAATATAGTCAGCTGCCTTCAATGAGCCTACCAAAGGAGGATAGGAGAACCCACACACACACACACACACACACACACACACACACACACAAACAGCTTTCGTGTGCAGAAATGCACTCGAGAACCAGGTCGGTTATCCGTTTAGTGCAGAACGCCGAGAGCATTTTCTCATTTCTCGTGCGCATCACCATATATGACTAAATGAAAACATACACGAGAGTATGAAAGTCAGTGAGTTCTCAAGGAGTTAGGTTTGTGCGCGCGCACGCGCGCGCGTGTGTGTGTGTGTGTGTGTGTGTGTGTGTGTGTGTGTGTGTGTGAGTTGAATTAAAAGTACAGAGGTCTCTGCAGCTAATCAGACAGGATAACCTTTTTGGCGTGGCGTTCATCTCGTTTCTGAGGTCTTTAAAATGGTCAGTGACTAGATGTGGATACGCATAACATCCAAGAAAACACAAACATTGCACAACCTGCAACAACGCTGGAACTATAAACATGAGCCCCCAGCACTGTTTGTGCATCCTAGACATAGTCCTAGTTCTCAGTCAGGGTTCAGGCCGTCTGCGCCTGGGTTTAAGGTCCTGGAGACCAGACTATGGAGGCTTATGGGAATGTGGACAAACACGTGTACCGAGGGAACATATTTAATATATTCCACTGTCATCTTTACTCAACACACGTTTCAAACGAAATACTGCGAAAAGTTCTTGGGTGGTTTCACCCAACGACGTCGGAACAGCGGTCAGCAACAACGTGCATTTTTGTTATTTTGAAGTGTTCATTTGGAACAGTTTCTCATATAGTTACGCTGATATTAACTCCGATGTTAGTTTTCGTTTTAAAGAACCGAATATTCGTAGACAATCGTAGGGTTGATCATTACTGAATAATGAATTAATTCTTAATACATTAGAACTTTCTCTCGGAAAGATGCGACTCAGGAGACATTTCTGCTTGGTTTAAAGACAACCCCGCAGGTTAATGTTATATCTGCTCCATCTACCAGGGTTTGCTTCGGTACACTTCTTGCCGATGAGCGTGTTTCAGCCTGATATTCGCATGTACTACTGAATTTCTATCAGCCTTTTCGTTAATATATTTACAAAATAGATTAAGCTACATTGTACCAAGCAAACAATATTTAATTTACGATTACACTTTAAACAGCGATACGCATCCACTCACAGTTACTCGCTCCCAAAGCTGAAGTGAAAAGACCGAGCAGCACGATGAGGGACATCCCGACGCTGAAGAGGCTAGTCCGGGTTACACGGGAGGGCACGTTTCCCAGCACCTTCGCAAAGTACCTCCACGACGTTTGCGCTTCGTCTCTCTGCGCAGAGAGGAGTGCTGGATGCCCTATGAGTCTCTCTCTCTCTCTCTCTCTCTCTCTCTCTCTCTCTCTCTCTCTCTCTCTCTCTCTCTCTCTCTCTCTCTCTCTCTCTCACTGAACCGTGCACACACCCACCTGACTCAATGTAAAACGTGTAAAGTCATAAAAAAGTGCACAGTGGCTGCTCTCTGTATTTCAATGAAAACAAACAGACCAAGATCAGTAATGGAGGAGGTGACATCCAGTTCAGCACTCGGACAGCTCCCCAGACACACATCTGCTCAGGCATGCACTACACAGTTCATCTAGACATACAGATATTTTTTAGCTTCAGAAATATATTTTAGCTGGCAATCATTCAAATATTACAATTGAAAAGTGTAATCCTACAAGGATTCTACAGTGACACAATTAAATTTTTATTTTGATTTACTCTACACCACATCAATCGATTTGATATTAAACTATGTCTATAAATAAGGTTAAAGTAAGAATGGCACCTTTAATAAAAGGGTTTTACATCTGTACTATCTGAAGCAAATATATAGAATACATATGTGCACATGCCCCATGTAAGGGGACCATAAGTAATCCATCACTGTTTTTTGGCCAGATGTGTCTTTGAATCATTAACGGAGGCTCAAACGGTGTCGAGTTGATCGTAGATGTCACATTTGCATTTGGGGTTGGTTGCTGTTGCCGCTCAGCCTGAGGACAAAAGCCGTGACAATGCCAACAATGGTGATGAAAAGTCGGAATAAATCAACCAGACAGCAGTGCGACTGACAGCAGATTTTGTGTGCCAAATTAAATTACTCGGTACATTGTTAAGAACCAAGAACACAGTGGTAAGTTTAAAATGTGAATCAGCTCAGATGTGCACAGGCATAGATGTGTCTACTATAACCATACAAAGATAAACACACCAGCGATTGTTACATTATACACAATACACTAGTTGACCATAAGGTACGAGCCCCAAGAAGCAGAAGCCTGGTTAATAGTATATGAAAAACCCTGTAGAGTTCTCAGACAAATTTATATAGATAGACGAGGAAAAGCTTATCCTGTTCTAACATGATGGAAGGATGACAGAATGAAAACAAAACAACATAGAGACTAAAGCACAGAACTGTCCATGGCCCACTGATTCAGGGGTCCATTGGTCTTTACTAACGAGCCGACCGACAGCCCCAGCAACACGATTATTTTTGATATGTACAGAAGCATCTCCAGTGCTTTCATCCTGATACCTCACATCCTGCATCCTAACATGGCCTGCAACTACTGCTGAAGCAGCAAAACACCTGAACATTCTTAATGGGTTGATCACTTGAACTGAATGTCTGCATTTCACCTAGCAAAGACAAGACCGAAGGCAACACACCCCTGACACATGCAGGAACTTGTACGCATTACCAAGAATGAGTGCCTGGCATGGATTATAACGGATTTGCACTAAACATCCCAGTTTTGCTTAAGAGGCTGTTAATTTGCTCAGTTATTTATGGAACCCTAAAATGTGACATGTGTTTACAAATGCTCCTGATTGCTGTTTTCTCCAGAAATGGAGAATCAAGGGGGTTATTTGGCTTAGAAACAGAAAATGTTATTTATGAATATTAATGCATCAACTTTAGAGCTCCTATCACTCACCTGGGACAACAGGTAAACACATCGTCATGGTTTTGATTCTCAGGAAGCACATGCACTGTCATACCGATGAAAATGAACATTGCTTTGGATAAGAGCGCTTCCCAAATTATGTAAACATTCATTTATTTTTGAGTGTACTCTTCAGCCAGTGTAGATGCAAGTACCTTTAAATTTGATTTGATATTCTGCTCTTTAATTTGATACGAAACATTTTTTCAGAGCCAGTGTGTAGATGTATAAGACAAATCCAAACGAAGCCATGTGTGTTCTTTAGGGACAGTGCAGTGTCGTCCTCTGAACACCAGTGTATAGTGTTTAATGTAAACCAAGAATATTCATTCAGTAGCTCTACAGTGTTTAATGTAAACCAAGAATATACATTCATTCAGTAGCTCTACAGTGTTTAATGTAAACCAAGAATATTCATTCATTCAGTAGCTTTACAGTGTTTAATGTAAACCCAGAATATTCATTCAGTAGACATATAGTGTTTAATGTAAACCCAGAATATTAATTCAGTAGACATACAGTGTTTAATGTAAACCCGGAATATTAATTCAGTAGACATATAGTGTTTAATGTAAACTCGGAATATTCATTCAGTAGACATATAATGTTTAATGTAAACCCAGAATATTCATTCAGTAGACATATAGTGTTTAATGTAAACCCAGAATATTCATTCAGTAGCTTTACAGTGTTTAATGTAAACCCAGAATATTAATTCAGTAGCTCTACAGTGTTTAATGTAAATCCGAAATATTCATTCAGTAGACTTATAGTGTTTAATGTAAACCCAGAATATTAATTCAGTAGCACCACAGTGTTTAATGTAAACCCAGAATATTCATTCAGTAGACATATAGTGTTTAATGTAAATCCGAAATATTCATTCAGTAGACATATAGTGTTTAATGTAAACCCAGAATATTCATTCAGGAGCTCTAAAGTGTTTAATGTAAACCCAGAATATTCATTCAGTAGACATATAGTGTTTAATGTAAACGCAGAATATTCATTCAGTAGACATATAGTGTTTAATGTAAACCCGGAATATTCATGCAGTAGACATATAGTGTTTAATACAAACCCAGTATATTCATTATTTGATGTTGTTTTCCTGCCAGTAGCCTCCATCTGTCCTTCATGTGGCCTTATGTTGATGTTGTGCTTTTCTGTTGCACGTGTTGCGTGTTTTGGTTTTGAGACCCACACGGCTGTTGTGTGACGGGTCTTGTCCGCTGTGTGACTTGGGCGTTGAGTCATTGCTTTTTAAAGCCCTTCGTGTTTGTCTGAATGGTTCCGTTGGCTTTCTGTCTTTCCTTTCTGTGCACACGTATGTTCCATTTTGCTTGATTAAACTCTTTAGTTGGAGACTTGTGCTAACATGCTTCCTTTTAGCAAGTCCTTCACCCGTGACACATTATAGGCCCAGAGGGTACACAGCTCTGTACATTTCATTAATGAAGAGGTTGGATGCAGGTGACACCCTGTGACAGGTTTCTAAAAATCTGATTGTAAAAAAGTGAACTAACTTAAGCATTCATGTGTCTTAAATAATGCCGTAGTGTTTCATGTGCTGGATGTGATCAAGATTGAATATGCTGTAAATCAAAGCCAAAGCAGAGGATCAAAGACTTCCACTTCAGAAAGTGATTTGAAAAATGCCACTGAGATGAAGAGTACCCTGTTGAATTGATGAAGAAGAAAAAAATTAACAGATGCACTGAATGCCGAAATCAAGAGGGAAACTGGAAAAACAAATCACTGGGAAGTGGTAAATACCATAAATACATACATAAGTACATACGTAAATGCAATAGTAATCAAACAAATCACATACCAACATTAAATAAATACATAAATAAGAAAAATGTAATGATCCTAAAATGAAAATTCAGTAAGGTAAGTTACATATACGTAAAGAACACAAGCCTGGTTTAACCAGACCACCTTTCAGTGCACAGTGTTTTTGATTATTGTCAAATCTCTAAAGACAGCACAGAGTTTGAGTGACCTGCGTCTTATTGCTTAGAACAATGTCTCGCTTCACAGAGACCTGCTAACGCTGCGTAGCGCAGTGCACCAAAATATTAGCCTTCTGCGTTGGCAATAAATGTTAAGTATAAAGTCCCTTGTTTATGTACATTTCAGACACAGGGAGGTAGTCATTCATAAAAAGGACTATAACAATACAGCAGAAAAATTAATTATATTGTAGGTCATAGGTTCGCACCCCAAGTGCTTGACTGCAGTGTGAATGATTTTCATGTTAGCAAATTGCTAATGTATGCTTATGCTGGCAAGATCTTTATGTTGTTTACACAGCAAAAAAAAAAAAAAAAAAACTACATTAGTAAGAATTAATTATCATCACTATTAACCTCATCATAGTCATCCCACGTTATGAAGGGGCAAGTTTGAATGTTAATCTGCATCACCACAAAACCACTCGCTAAAGCTGCTCAAAATGAACATTCTTGGATGTACTATCCATTTACGTGAATAATTGAGGAAAACTGATCTCTTCACAGGCAAAAAAGTGTTTATTGCTGTGTTCACTGTATTTCATTAACCACGTATTTACATCATTTTAGTATTACCTACTAGGTGTTATGCAGATGTGCTTGAGATTTCAACTATTGTAATCTATTAGTGAGTCATCCAGTCAGGGAGCGTGTGAAAGTACCTCTTGTAGACTGGCCTGCTAGGTGGTCATTTAGAAACATTCATATAGTACAAAAATTAATTAAAAATTAAAAAAACACCTGATACAGACAAACAACAACCACAACAACAAAAGCAAAACTGAAATCGTTCCGTTGCCTACCATAACCTCTGCTCATAAGGTGAGTTTGATGTCCTGAGCAAGCACAGGGTAGGCTTATCTGTTCCCGCTCTTGACCCTGATGGGCGCTACCGTTACCGTAAGAGCCAACAGGGAATCAGGAGAAAGGAGTCAAGCCTTCCAACGGCACACGGCTTTCTCCTGCTTTATTCCTTAATCTCTGTTGCCCTTCAGCTTATGATGAGAAAACACAAAGTATTTGGTCTCCACGACAACTCAGACTCACTTTCGAAGGAAATGCATGCGATATTATGTAAATAATCATGTTTTTATGGACACAGCCTGACCGAAAACACTTCCAAGCCTGGGAGAGAGAAGAAGATGGACGGTGATAGAAGGAATTGAAAGATAAGTAGAATCTGTTTCCCTTCATTCACTCGTTCTTCACCCTCAGCCAAGCAAAGGCTGCTAGTGTCGTACTGGTAGTGGGCACCATGATTTCCTTTCTGAAATCCAAAACATTTGAAATTGTTTCACTAACGATATAAAAGGGTTCATGTTTCAGATTCTGGAAATGTGTTTGTATAAAATGTTGCTGGAAATTTGCTACAGATGTCATTAAATTTCACAGTGAGTTAAGGAGTCTCTGTCCTAGTGGTCTCTCTCTCTCTCTCTCTCTCTCTCTCTCTCTCTCCCTCACTCTCATATATGAGACTTTCAGTTGTGCTGTTCGATGTAAAGGTTATCTTGACTGAGCAGATAGTTCCAGCAGTCTCACGCACTGTGCTGTCTCGCCTTCACCTCTCAAAGGCTTGTGTTAGTGCTGTGTGGTCTGCATATCATTATCAGGGTAACTTAGCATCGGTGCCTGTACTTAAGCAAATGAAAACAGCACAAAAACAGATGCCAGATCTTCCAACAGCATCCCTAGAGATTCCATGAGTAAATGGGTCTAGTTTAATGACCAGGGCTGTTATGTACATAGAAACTGTTGTGTTTCATTTCAGACTTCTTATATATGGAAGGAATGTAAAGCTAACAGTGGGTGACACTGTTTGACAGTGACACTGTGTGTGTGTGTGTGTGTGTGTGTGTGTGTGTGTGTGTATGTGAGAGACAGTGACCCTGCAGCTTAGACGTCCCTCTTAACACGCTGTTTCCATAGAAAGCCATAGGGGTCACTGCCATGTATAGCCAAGCCATGTTTGCTTTCCATGAACTGATGCACTGGACTGCACACTTTAGTTTCTGCCTGTAAGGCTGTAACTCAGTGTTGCACAAAGTGTCACAGAGTGATGTAACGTCCTCAGGCCAGTAGAAAACCAAGGCAAACAGGATGAAGAACTAAAGGAAATACAGACACTTTTTGTCTACATTACTCTGTGTCAAAAGTGTGCGAGGATCGGCATCCTAGATGTGGATGAAAACTCCGACAGCTGCCTTCGATGTGCTTTAACACTGAAGAGGAAGACTGCTGATGTGGGGAATCTGAAGATTAATAACAGCAATAATCCAACATTCAACTCTTCCGGATGCCTGACATTGCATTGACCTCGGTGTTCATGCCTTGCTACTGGAGCATTCTTTGTTGGGAGCCATTTTGAGATTAGAAACGAAAAGGAAATTTGAAAGAATAAGAAAGGCTTAAAAATTATGAATCAATAATGATACTCGTTCAATTATTAATCCAGGATGCTATTTCTGCAGCAGAGTCTTTTGGGTCCACAGCTTTTTGCATTCTTAGACTTTCATCCCATTAAATATTGATGAGAGGAATATATATTTCCATATTTTCATTATCTGCAATCTTTAACAAGTGTATCAGCTCACTCTGCCGGCCTATCTGATGTGCACACACTGTGGCCCTTTGTTGTTAAAGCGTGCCTGCTTTCTCTCTCTCACAGCTTGTATGCATGAAGGAACTCTGTGGCTGATTCATCAGTGACGTCTGCTGTGGACGGAGGGAGGTCTGTTGCTTATTGATCATTTTTATTTCATTTATCAATTTGCTATCTGTACATCTCCATTTTCTTTTGGTAATTTATTGATAAAACGACCATGCCAATAAACATGCGGAGTGGAGAGCGCGTGAGGGAGTGGGAGACAGATGGAGAAGGCGAGAGGGAGAGAGAGAGTGAGAGTCAGCAAAAGAGAGAGAGGGAGAGTAAGAGTGAGAAAGAGAGGGTGAGAGAAGGAGAAAGAGATCAAAAGAGAGAGGGAGAGAAAGAGAGAAAGTGAGAAAGTGAAACAGAGCGAGAGAGCAAAAGAGAGAGTGCAAGAGAGCAAGAGTGAGAATGCGAGAGTGAGAGGGAGAGAGAAAGAGTGAGAGAGAGATCAAAAGGGAGAGGTGGAGAGAGAGAGTGAAAGAGTGACAGAGACAGAGTAAGCGAGAGAATCTTTTCTAGACTGGACTGCTTTAACAGCCTTAGGTGAGAAAATGAACCTTTGACAAAATGCCAAGTTCCCCAGAGAGTCGATATACACCTTAAAAGTGTGGCTGATCCCAGCAGAGCGAGACACATGTGTGGGTGTTTGGGTGCTTGGATTCGCACAGTCAGGGAGTCTGTGCATCCTGGTTATAGAGTTTCCCAGAGCAGATGAATGAAAGCTGATATGGGGCCTATAGTCCATTGCCATTGCTAATGGAGGTACGTTGGAACCTCCACCCTGTCCTGTTTACACACCGTACACATATGCGCTAGTTCTATAAGTACTAGCACACAGTGATATCTGCTACACAATTGTCTTGCGAAACACAAAATGACCACGTTCTCCAAAGGTTCATTAGTCTGAGGGAAAATATCATATGATTATATGATATCATCGTAACTGCAGCTCTGACGTTAACAGCAGATACGTGCAGTCTTGTCTGGGGTCCAGTCAGCTGCGCTATGGTCAGACTGTGGTCAGATCCCCAGTGTGGCCCTCTCGTCCTGCACCACTGCTGACCACACTTCTTCAGTTCACGACGCTCTAATCAGACCCATGCGATCACCGCCTGTGCAATTGCTGCCGGCAGCCAAACCCGGAGTTATTCTGACAAATCCCCACCCAAATTCCCTGCAACCTGGAATGCCATCTGTTTGTGACTCCATTCCACCCCACCCATGCAGCTCAGAGCCTGACTGGCTGATGAGTCTGCCTGCAGTGCAGGTACCAGAGTCAGAAGGAGGGCTCTGTTCTGGGGTCTGCTCCCTTTCCGCCTGGGGCTGAAGTTGCTGATTGCACACCTGAAGCTGTCTGTTTCTAAAGCTCATTCCCCTCATGCACTGTGGTTCAGTGTTCAAAAGGAGACAAGCCCAACCTTACAGGCGTTTGGCCATCGAGCTTGTTTACTTTGACTATCTGCACCAAAATGGCTCATTTAATAGGAGTATAAATAAAAAATATGTTTACTGTTTAAAACTAAAGTAGGACCTAAGATGTTTTCCCATACCCCAGCTCTGCCGTGAGTTTGTGAGCTCTGTAAGGTCCTTAATCCTTCAGCTGTAATGGATCATTGTGTGGTGCCATTTATGGGCTGATCAATACTAATACACGTGAACAGCTGTTTTGGTAGGAGCCTGACACGCTTCCTGAAATGAGCCTTCGACTGGCTCAGTTTGGGGAAAAGAAAACTTCCCTTACACATACTCGTGTTTGTCCGTTTCTCTGGTGATTTCCTTTCAATTTAGTTTTCGGGTTCTTGGAGTCTGTGTAGTTTTTCTTTGAATAAAACCTCGTCGGCCATTCCAGGATGTGCCGGTGTCATTCTGCGGTCAGGTGTGGTGTATAAGATGGTATGTTCACCTGGCCAGGCTGGTTACATTAGTTTTATTGGGCCGATAAGCTGTATAACGCAGCCAGACAGATCATGAGCATTGGATCAACATAAGTACAGATGTGTGAACATTAATCACAGAAATTACTTTATCTGGAGAAGATAAAAGACACAGTGAACATTTGGGATGGTGGGGAATATTACTTGAAAAAAGAAAAAAAAGTTAAACTACTTCATGTTTGCTAGTGTGTGTGTGTGTGTGTGTGTGTGTGTGTCTGTGTGAGAGAGAGAGAGAGAGAGAGAGAGAGAGAGCGAGCGAGCGAAGGCGTCTGTGTGCCTTCTGTGTGGTTGTATATGTGAGGTTGTCAGAGTGTCAGAGAGGACTTGGCTTGTGTTACAGTTCAGGAGTGCCTTTGATTGTAGCAGCGGCTTGGCGTGGAATGGCTCACTGGTCCAGTAGGAAGAGTCCCGCAGTGCCGCGGGGAGGACTCAGTTTGGGTCCCAGTTTGATCAGACGAACCACTGAAAGCATGGCTGAGGGCTACATGCACATATACACACACCCTCAGACACACAGGCACACACTGATGATTGTTCTTTGTTGTGGTGCAGAAAGGGCTGCTCTGCTCATTGAGCCACAGTGAAAAATTCTGCCCCCTGAATGCAAAAGGAATCGCGCTTCTCGCTTTGTTTTGCTGTATTTTGTTGATATACATTTGTTTGTGTATTTTATTTTACAGAAATGGGTATGAAGCATGAAAAGCACAACAAAGAAGTTTTACGCTTAGAGTGAGAGAGAGAGAGAGAAAAAGAGAGAGGAGAGAATGTAATAAGGATATGCATCATGCTACATTTTCATTCAGTCCAGTAACTCTAAAACATTCATACTGCTGTGTGCTGTTCCTACTAATTTTAAAAGTTAATTTTAAGACTTGCTGAAGGTTTTCTTTTATCGCCTTGGGGACTTGGGGACAATAGGCTAGAAATATCGCTAGCAGACAAGGGAAAATCTGGCTCTGCATTAGCAAAGCATGGCATATCCTGCTTGTCACTTCAGTTCACACACAGGACGCAACCTGAGGACCGCATACACACCTGTTCACCTGTTCACTGGACCAAGGGGCATGTAACTAAGCAACACACAGCTCCACCCTCTTCCCTAAGTCCCCCTGGCACTGAACTTTACAGGACTTAATTAATGTAAGATCTTATGTAAATAAGTTAAAGTTAAATAAGTTAAACAAGTAAACAAGTAATAAAGCTATCTATCTATTTATCTATGTAGATTTTTGTTTTCTTAATTCTCTTGTCAACTTAGATTCACAAGTTTTATTGATATTACACACACACACACACACACATTTGTTTTATAAATATATATTTGTTTTTTATATATATATAAATTAACTCAACTTGCTGATGATAATATAACACATGACGTAACATGTGATTATGTATATTACACAGAAGTGTCTCAAAGGCAAAGTAAACAGCTTAATGGCTACACACACACACACACACACAGTGTGCTAATTGTCTGGCATGGCTATGTTGCAGCGCTACAGTGGTGGGAGTGCACTACCGACCAAAAGGGCGGCATGACTAAGGGGGTGGGAGAGAGGGAACCACAGCTCTGAGAGACAGACGAGATGATTAGAGTTACGGTAAAAGAGGCCTTCATCTGAAAAGGGTTCTTACACAAAATGCCTCACTGATGTGCACGTACAGCCGAGCTCATTAGAGCGCCGTCTGGAGAGGTCCAGGAGGGGGGGGGGGCAGAGAACGAAAAACGGAAGAAAAAGAGAAAATGGATAGAGCACTATTGGGAAGATGAAGAGAAAAAGAGGTTAGAATAATGGAAACCACAGAGCAGGAGTCGACAAATCGGAGAGGAGAGAGAGAGAGAGAGAATGCTTTGTGTGAGCTGCAGAAGGTGCCAGTAGATAGAGGTATGAACTGAGCAGAACCACGTGGACAGAAAGATGCCGAGGACAGGATGTTGTAAGAGCAGTGCGAGCTGGGAGGGCAGTAGCAGAGTGCAGCGGACCGTTCGCACGCCACGCAGGCACTCAGGCAGAGAAGCCCACCGTGGCCTCCTCCCGGCGCACGTGAGGTCAGCTGACGTGAAAGGCCAAGAATGCCTGACTGCGCTCACAAAGTGGAAACATCCATTAACATATGAAAAATGTAAGAGGTACTAATATCATATTATCCTTGAGGAGGAAGGGGAAGACGATGGAAGAAGGAAACCTCGCCACGTGCCAAGTGACTGCTGGTGAGCTGGAAATGCACGACTCACCAGTAGAATGTAAGATCCCATTCTTACTGTTCCCATCGTTGTGGTGCGTGTGATTGTGTGTAGCAGCTGCTGAAATGGAGAAATTCCTTTTATATACAGACCTGGAAGCAAAATGTGAAAAAGCTACTTATTTCCTTTGTGAAAAAATGCAAGTCTTAATCCCAAATGGAATTAAAGATACAGTTATAATATATATAAGTCTTATAGTCAGAGAACCACTGGCAGGTAGGATTTGTTCCAAGTCTGGAATCAACCTACTTTGGCCTTGAGAGAGGCAATAAAGCAAGTGACCCAGCAGAGCCTCAGTGGTTAAGACTCCTTGTTCTGCTCTGGCCTGACACTGTGCTTTCTGAAATAAATGCATTCATAATATAGACCATATGCTGAAATTACAAACCATATAATGCCATCTAGTATATGTTACTATAACCACAGTGTCAGGACATTTAAAATAAGAAACAAAACCCCAACATTTTGCGTCACATTAGGCATGCTCTATTGTCCGCTTTTTGAGTTTGTCTTGCATGTCCAGATCTTTGCTCCAGGTTCAGAGATAGCTTTCTTTTGTATTACCTTGCAACAATTTACTGGAATGTCTTATGAATAATAAAGTCTGTAAATACCCTAAACGTTTGTCATACTTACTGTTTGCTGATATGCATTTTCTAGCCAGTCAATATCAGAGCATGCTTTCTCTTAATAAGGCTTAATCAATAGTCTCTGGGCTCGTTTAAAAATGTCTCATCAAACTCTTTTTCTTTAACAAGGAAGCCACCTGACTATTGGCTCATCAGTGGTAATTGGATCAATAAGGTAAGCCATCTGTCTGTCAGTTTCAGTGCAGTTTGTCTTTGATATTTTTGTTCTATTTCAATATTCTTATTTATTAACTCACAAGTGATTTGCACTAATCACAGCTTTGTATAGCTAACCATATTTTGAAAGGATATGAAAATAGTGCTAACTTCTAGGAGGTCATTATGCTTGACATTTTACATAATGTAAAAACAACCTGATACTTCGTATCGGCTTTTAGCTGAAAAGGAGACAGTGAAAACCAATAGTGAGCTTTATTTCAGACTGTGTGCAGCTACGCCAACACAAGTCTAATCAAATGGTTTGGGCGTCAATATTTGCATAGCAGCTGAAAGTTAGACTTGTTATGCAAGTGGCATGACAGTGCATTGATTGTGGTTTGGTGGGGATGTGAAACAGTGTGTGGTGAAGATGGTTAGAGCGACCTGGGTTTTGTGCTAGTTGGTGTTTTGCTGACAAAGCGATAGATTGGTGTGGAGGTCAAAACAAATGGATCGGAGGTGGGAGAACAGAAGGGAAATTGGGTATAAGTTCAGACTTGCTTTATTGTCATACTGTACTGTAGTTAAGAGTACAGAGGTTGGTCCTTCATCAGTTGTACAAGCTAAGTGTTTCCTTGTGTGCTACACTATATTTCCCATTACCTTTAAACCTTCAGATAATCCCTGAAATCTCTCTCTCTCTCCCTCTCACTCTCCCTCTCTCTCTGTCTTTCTACCTATCTCTCTCTCATACACCAAGGTGTATAGTGGACATATTTTGTGGCCCATGCAAAAGATAACCATGACTAAGCTAACTACTGTCAGTCATAGCCGTAATGGTAAACTACCATCAGAGAGTGTACCACCAGACATGCATGCAGCAATTACAACTACAACTGCAACTGAAACCAACAAATTGGAATATGTGCTCGAGACAGACACATCTGGAAACAGAGGGTGGAACTCAAGATAAAGACAACACAGAAGGACGTCAGCAAACTAACAGAGCTCCAGAAGGGTACAAACGTGGTGTGTGGAGAAGACATGCAGCGGTCAGCCCAGGAGTGAGTCTGTGGACTCTGCTAAAAGGTTCACAGTAGAGGCAGCAAGACCACAGAACTACACACACACACACACACACACACACACACACACACACACAAAAACCTGCCCTCTTCACCAAAGAGCCATCCAAAGACATTCTCAGTTACACTACAACAGGACCCTGACTGTGAAGCATGAAGTGTCGTAACACCAGTGCTCAGTGGTTGAGACATCTGTGCAGAGTAGCACAGTCTCTCAGAGCAGGACACAGTCAGCATTACAACAGATGCCAAAGAGCAGGTCAGAAACATGGCAGCTCCTGGTTCTGATGTCACCCATGCCTAACAGCTTTGCATGGATGACTCGCAGAACAAATGAACCAGCTACTAACTACCATCTCCCATCACAAGGCTGGACGGTACTGGTCTTGAAGGCCCCTAAGAAAGGTCAAGCACCATTCAGGTACAGACCAATCACCTGCCTGTCCGCAGCATGGAAGCTCCTGTCAGCAATACTAACTACTGCACTGAATAAGGCCATGTGCAAGTCCATGAGTACTGCACAGATGGGGACTAGTCAACAAACTCGTCTCAGCTGCCATGGCGACCACCCCCTGATGCCCCCTGCTGTAGCCCACCACACCTCCACCCCAGCCAACTACCCTTCGTTGCCCTTAATGGACGTTCTCTTGTGGGATGGGTCTCAGACACGCACGCCATCGGGACAAAGCTAGGACCTTTAGAAAGTTGGACTAGACAATAACTGTTTATTTTTTCATTTTTGGACTTGGACATTTGTAAAGCTGCTTAATGACATCTGCTGTAAAAAGTGCTATAGAAATAAATTTATATTAAAAAAAAAATTAGTAACACCACCAGAGGCTCAGAGCACCACTTATTTACAGATAGAGCTCTCCACCAGAACTCCAAGACTAGACAGACCTGCACTGATTATAAGAAAACATGTCTCAATGCCACACACATGGATACTTGAAAGATTAGCCCTGTAAAAAATCAATAAGACCAAGCACTGAGGACTAGATCAACTGAAGCAGGGGTGTAAAATAGCAGACAATGTCTGAGAAGCAGACAGTGCAAAGGAGCCTCAGAAATGATCCAGCACCTAGTAGCAGGATGCAAGATGCTGGCAGAGAAACACACTGAGAGACACAACCAAGTGGCAGGGATCATGTACAGGAACATTCGCAAAGCGTCAGGTGGACACCACCAAGTCCAAATGGGAGGGACTGTAGAAAGAGATGGAGAACAACAAAGCTAAACTCCTGTGGGACCTCCAGATGCAGACAGATGAAGAAGTGACAAACCAAGCAGACGTTGTATTAGATAAGGGCTCTATCCCTAACCCTAAGCCTAAGCCTAAACCTAAGCCTAAGTGCAATGTGGAGGTTAACACCAAGCTTGTCCCATTGGTGATAGGGTCACCTTATTAGTCACCTTACGGAATGGATCCATGACCCCTGAACTGCAGGAGTGGCTCCAACATATGTCAGGAATGCCATCATCAATCTCTGTCCAGAACAGTGCTATCCTAGCAACGGCAAAAATACTGCGAAGCACCTTCAATCTCTTTCTCTCTCTCTCTCTCACACACACACACACACACACACACACACACACACACACACACACACACACACACACACACACACACACACACACACACACACACACACACACGCACACCCTCAAAGTCCAAGACCCCTGATAGAAGGCTATATTGTGAGGAAAGAGACCTGACAATACACTTTAAAGGGGAGGCCAGAATTTATTTATTTATTTATATATTTATCACATAAAATGTATTACATATTACATAAATATTAGTTTCAGACATAGTCAGCCTTCCAAATTTCAGTGAATGCAAATGTTTCTCATGACTGCAGTGACCTTATTTAGATTTGGGCATGCAGAATTCCTTTCAGACATGCGAAATGCATCTGGTAGAAAAGAAAGAGCTCGGGGCTTGTGTGTGAACCTGGGCTGGATTCATCCAGCAGTTTTATGGGTAGACCTAATAATACTCCCAGCAATATTCCAGGAACATTTAGCTTCTCATTGCATCTCTGAGCGACTGTGTCGGTCGCTCTGCTGCTTTTACACAATGGGTCAGTCTTTTTTTTATCTTTGTCATTCATTTATAAAAACAGAATTGTCATAAAAATTGTAAAGTGAGGGTAAAACAATAACACTGCGAACAAATCACCACTCTATATGTCACCATTTACATTCAAAACAAAATATCAGATATTACTCATGCTACCGCCTATGATGTCACATCCTATGATGTCACATCCTGATTTTCCAGGACTTTATGATGTTGTACTGATTCTGATCCAGCAGTGGTAAGGTAGGGAGTCGTTCTGTAACCTCGCTCTAAAAGACAATATGGCAGTGTTCTGGGTTTTACATCTGTGAAGTCTTACAGGCACTCTGCCCTAGAAGACTCTCCTGTTTCCCATTTTAGCTTCACCTTGACACCCCCCCGTCATCCATGCCTGCTTGTTAGTTTCCAGTTTTTTGCATTTTGCACGTTCTGCGTTCTGCTATACAGTTGTGGATCCATCTGTGATCGCCCTCTCCGTCTTTGACGCATTTTGGTTGGGTTCACTGTGAGTAACGAGAGCCCAAACGCACACGCCTCCTACGTTCCCTGCCTCCTGCCATACTGCGCTGAGCTACTGGTGGCAGCCACCAACAGCTGCATACCCTTCTTACAAGAGTATTCCTGTTTTTTACACAATTGTTGCCATCAATTCACGTCGTTTTGAATAATTCATTTAGTCTCCACTAAAAACATATATTAGCATATATGTATATTAGCATATATTAGCCTGCATCACGACAAAACGGATTACCATGCCTAATTTGAGACCCTGGAAACAAAGGCCCACAAATTGCATAGGGTATATATATATGTGCATAGTTGCCAAATTGCTTGTAAAGACTCCTGCTTTGCGAGTGTATGGCCTTTGTGTGGGTTGATAAAGGGTGAAAGTGAAGGTAATGCCTACAGCCTCTCAGTCCTCAGCTTAGAGAGACTCCACAGCCTCCTTTGTGGGTGGACTTTCGTTCAGAAGCGTATGAAAGCTTTGACTGTTTTGGATTAGAGCCCGTGTAGGTGTAAGGAATCTATTTCTGGAAGTGCTGGGATTTAAAGTAGTGTGGAGTAGTATTCACCTTCCTAAACAGGATCCCAGCAGTTATATTTGATGCTTCCCCTCCACCTGCTCCATCCACCTCGCAGGCTGCCCGTCTCCTCGGGGACGGGGCTGTCAGTCAATGCCAGGCAGGCTCAGCCCTGGGGAGCCTCAGGAGGGAGACAGACAGAAGCCTCTTGTCAAGTCCCTGACCTGGCAGGGGGCTGTTGGCCCCCACCGACTGCTCCTGGCTTCGGACCACAGCCGGAATCACGGGCACGTGTCTCTGGGGAAGTGCATGGGATCTGCTGTGTTTGGGAGAGGCATGCGCAAGGACTCTGGGCACACGCTGGGCCTCACGGCTCATCCAAGAAGCAAACAGCACTTGGACTGGCTGCGCTGGATCCTTGCTTATCAGGGTCTTGCAGGGTAAAGATCTGTGCCAGTGTTGGGAGTGATATGGTGCATTGATAATCAGAGCATAACTACTTCTGAATAAAGTTTTTATAGTGATTTGTGAGGTGATTTAGGGAATTAAAATTTGGTTGTACACGATGCACAATCTCTGTGCTCAGATAGGACAGATGCACTTTCCCTCCATTTGCTGCGTTTGCGACATTGGCACAACTTCACACAGCATCTCGTTACAGACATGCCTCGCCTGTCTCCTCCACCCTACCTTGACTCTCTCTTCTTCCTCACCTCCAGCTCTGCAGACACTCCTAACTCTTTTTTTTGTACTGTTTTCAGCCCCAGGTGCCCCGTAGACACCCACTCTAAGAATTTATATGGAGTTTGGATGGAAAATAAGAGGTTACATATTTAAGTTCCTTTTGATTTTTCCAAAGTGTTGTAATTACATGTGATCTTATACATGGACAGGCATTAGATCACCTTATATGCACTCAATGGAACATCAGAGAGAGAGAGAGAGAGAGAGAGAGAGAGAGAGAGAGATTTGTAATCAGAAGGTTGCTGGTTAAGTCCCACCACTGCCAAGTTGCCACTGTTGGGCCCCTGAGCAAGACCCTTAACCCTCAATTGCTCAAGTTGTATTCAGCCATAATTGTAAGTCGCTTTGGATAAAAGCGTCAGATAAATGCCGTAAATGTGTGTGAGAGAGAGAGAGAGAGAGAGCATCTAGACAATAAGCAGTGTGAGTGGATGAGTGTTGATTAATCTGCAGTATCAAACAAAGAAGCCCTAGTACCCTGTAACGTAGTAGTGCCAACACACAGGCTCCAATTCTCCCTTCTCACCTGAGCAGTGCAGGGTAAAGGCCATGCATGTCAACAGCAGATCAAACACAGAGAGACCAACAGACAAGGTGTACACAAGAGCATTCTCAAAACAAACAAACAAAGCAAGAAAACATCTGCTCTGGTCCTTTGGCTAAGTGTCATACAGGATTTTTAAGATTTAAGTGCCAGCTCCTAAAACACACTTCCTAAAACTGGAAGTTTTCCCCATGACAAGTTAATATTTACATCAAACTGGAAAATGAGATGGTGATTGTAATTAAAACTGAAACTGATTGTAACTCAAACTGGCTCAGTGGATGTCCTTTATGTAATAATGGTGCACTCTGTTCACAGTACTAAACATTTTTATTCTATTCTGCTTTCTGCACTCCTGTATTTGAATAGTCATGCATAGAAGGCTTATCTCAACGTTAGACCATATCCCCCTCATCAAAGCAGCGCTAACTCAAACAGACCAATACAATCACATTCATTCACCCTGCATGTGCTTACTGAGCAAATCATTTTGTCCAAATTAACTTGCATTTTGGCCTAAACCTAGCAGCTGAACCACCCAGAGGGATTTTGTGTGTTTGTTTGTGTGCGTTTGTTATATGTTCGTATGTTTGATGAATGAGGGAGTGAAAATTGCTGGTCTTTCATAATTCCCAATTCTATTGACTCATACACTCTTATTGTGTGTGTGTGTGTGTGTGTGTGTGTGTGTGTGTGTGTGTGTGTGTGTGCATGTGTGTGTGCGGAAGCAAGAGATTAATGTCTGTGTGTGTGTGCTGAGCTGGGAAGAGACCGATGGCTCCAGCGTCTGACCAATAACATTTACTGGAACACTCAGAGTCGTTAGCACAATCCCTCTGTCGCCACAGTGACTGTCAGACTATGGGCCCTGCTGCTCGGAAACCAACTTTTGCAGCGTGTATCAAGTTAACGCCCAATTTATCAGTAGCCTCTCTGCCCAGTACCCTCCGTAATTCATCCGCCTGCCTTCTAAGTCCCAGTCCCTTTAACACATGAAGCCCGGGGCCCCATCACGGACACGTCAGACATCTGTTTTCTTTAGCTTCACAAGTGCACTGCATCTTGGCTGCTTTCAGTAGGCAGGAGATAACATAGCCCAGGGACTTTTGTTGGGAGGTTACTCCAGCCCTCTGCCCATGCCTGCTTCCCTGAGCTAGCTCTCTCTGTGGGTGGACTCTGCTAGTAACGAGCAAAATCAGCTGGACTGTGATGGAGGGAAGGACGGTGTGAAGGTGTGCACGTCTCTACCTCTGTTCCCCACGTTCATGCGATTCCCTGAAAGAACTCGTCCATTACTGAAAGACTCATGTTTCAAAGAGCTGCTTGCTTTGCCAATGGTGGTTAATTCACCCTGTTATGTTTTATAGCCTAACCATACCACACTGTTTTTTTCTCTCTCTTAGTGACCGGAAATGAGCCAAGGTAATTTATATCATGACGGGCATTGGCTTACATATTATCTTATCACCATGTCCATTATCTGCACCCATAATTGCATTGAAGGTCTACATGTTCCTATATGGATTTTCTATAACACACATAACTGTCTGCTTATATTCTAGGCAAATTTTATTTTAGTGCCTCTGGATTTATTAAACCCAGCGAGGCTCTCACCGTGGTCGTTGTAACGAAAGCACACACATAGAAGAAGATCCAGTTGCAGAGGTTTTAGTTTAGTAACCAAACTAATACGTGCGGTCAGACAGGTAAGCGTGGTCAGGTCGGTCCGGGGTCGATGCACGGGATAGCGTTCAGGAGGTGTCGGAGGGTCAGGCAGGAGACGAGGTCTAGGAAGCAGGCAGGAATCAATAACTGGGAAAGCACACAGGATGAGGAAACGCTCGGTATGCCACATAGGAGCAATACTTTGCGACTAGTATATGGGGAGGAGAAGCTTATAACTGGGTTGGTAATAAGGTGTGTGCTAGAATCCTGGTGAGTCAGATCGGGGGTGCATGTGAGTGGGCATGGCTGTGCGGGGCAGAGGGTTGTTCCTGGGGTTTGTAACAGTCGTGCAGTGTAGAAAGAAGCTCCACCTGCGTGCAGCGTTGCGGCTGAAGTGTCAGCTCGGGTGTCAGCTCGACTCTGCTCCTGAACAACACCGCTTATGACGTTCCGGGAGAAGCAGAATGTCAGGCAGTGTGTGCACACACACGGTAAAAGGGTCAGGAAGCAATTATTGTCAGGGTTTTTTTTTTTTTTCTTCCGGCTGTCGTTATGTGCAGCCAGTCCAGGTGCCAGTAATTAGTGCCTTCACAAAGGACTTGGCACCTGGCTGTGACATTTTCAGCAGAGCTGGAAGGGTTACTTCAAAAAATGTGTTCTATTACAGATTACTGCTTTATGTTTTATTAAAAAATGCAACTGTAACCAAATCCAAAAGATTACTATATTAAAGTAAAATAATCTGATTACTTTCACTCATTTCTGGATTACATTTTAACCCATTAACTGCCAATGCTCCACTACATTGCTGTGCAGTATGGGCTCCCACAGGCTCCCACAGGCTCCCACAGGCTCCCACAGGCTCCCACACGCTCCCACAGGCTCCCACACATTCCCCTGTTTCCTATGTGCAGACTCACAAACAGCTCAGGACATGTGTACAAGTTGTCTATATAAACAATATCCCTCTTCCTGAGTAGTCCAGCCACTCCTTACACAGCAGTGTAAACATCCCGGATAGGTGTAGAAGGTCTGGACACCGCTGAGAGCAAAATCTCCATACTGACAACACATGGTACATGTTTAACCCTTTAAGTGCAGGCCACACTGAGACAACGGTCACGGGGTGGGGTGGTCCTCTCCACTAGAAACATTACACGGGGAGAGAGGAGGGTAAGTGTTCCTCGTTAAGTCATTACATAATATCCATATCTTGAAATAGTACAGTGTTCTGTATTAATGGATGCATATAACCCTGTTACATGTATTCTGTTAGCAGGCCTGATTTTCAATCACTGGCTCAGTATCACTGAAACACTCAAACACTCTTGGTCTATCTTGATTCATTTAGTGACTGTAATCCTTATTTTGTCTATAATAACTACATGAAGCCTGCTTATCAGAGGAATCAGAGCCATCACTGGAATGAGCACGGTATTTATTTAGATAACCTTACTATCAGCGTTCTACTGTCTCCCCCGTGTGCGATGTATATCAAGCACCAGATGAAGTCAGTTACCTCATCAGCGTGGACGAAGCTCACTTGATTCTGTTATTCTTCCTTTTAATTAGCACCTTGAATGAAACCAATTAATGAAACTCCAGTGTACGCACACATTTGAAAGTGGACCAGCCATATGGAGAGAGAGACATGCAAAACAAAAAAGAAGAACGAGAATAATGGAAGGAAGACGAGACTGACGACTAGACAGCCATTCAGAGACATCACCTTCATACCAACTCGCCATGAGACCAATTAGACCAGAACCTTGAGTTCACCTTGATTTTAAGAGTCATTTTCATCTCTTTTGACTAATACAGAATTCTGAAATCACTATAGAATATATATACTATAGAATATATATTCAAATATATATGAAGCACACAAAACAGGCTGGTGTTTACAATGCTAACAAAGGGCTACAGCGGGCAGGCGTGTTGCTGAGGTATATTTTTTGTTCAGGTCAGATATATACGTGTGTGCGTACAGCTACACATGTGCAGGCGTCTGATCCTCCAGTTCCCGTTCACAGATTTTAGCATGTTCATCTCTAATAGGGTCAGGATGAACTGTAGTGTGACTGACTGCTCAGTGTGTACGTGAAGAAATAGCTTATAGCCAACCATAGCTAACCACACATGCACAAAAGTACTCATGCAGACACACACACTGACTTCTTGCCAGTGGTGGTCTCCCAGGAGTATTGAGCATTGTCTAGGAGTGTGTGTGTGTGTGTGTGTTTGCCGAGCATGCATGAGTGTGTATTGCATATTTTGTGTATTTTGTGTGCAGTGTTGTTGACAGTAATGAATAATGGTCAGTATGACGGGGTGTCTAAGTGAGGAGTCATGAGCCCACAATGTGGAATGGACTCACCATACCAAACTCCTGTGTACTTCACAGCACACAGTTTCTATTATCTTTAAATGGCACCAAGGACCTGTGAGGAAGGTTGTCTCCTTCCCTGCGTGACTTCAGGCATCCGTCAGTTTGTAAAGGGCAGAGCCAGTGGTTGCCCTCGCTAAATAAATGACTGTTTTGTCGCGTTGTCATGTGGACGTTGTGGAGCTCGTCATGCAGAGAGCTGAGACGTTTTGCTGTAAACGAGGGCTTGCGATGCGCTGGAGGAGGGGTGCATCTCCGGGAGTACGTGCATTTTCCACGGCAACAAACATTTGCAGCCTACTGCTATTAGTTAGGTATGTAAGAGCAAACTATCCCGAGGGCCCATCAAGGTCTCCAGACAAGGTTACGCAATTATCACCTCTGTTTCAATAAGGTCTTTTCAAAGGTAAACGTGAGAAAGTCAGTCATATCAACAGCAGATCTTAATTGAAAGTAGTGTGACCTCGTGTTCCTTGATTAGCCCCCTAGTTCCGCTGCAACTTCTCCCACATAAATGGGAAGCAGAAGCACCTGAGCTGGCGTCCGGCAGCAGCCCTAATGCAGCGGTAATGGGTCTGCTATGAAACTTTAATGAGGCCTAAGACCCACACTGCCTCACAGAGCTGCTATGGCTGAGAAACTCTCTGCTGTGCCAAAGGGGACAGTGCAGATAGCAGAGCACGGAGTAAAGAAACACCTGATACACTCCCAGCGCCATTCAAGTAATAGAATTACAAATAAACCTGGTAAACAAGCTTTTGTTTTGGTTTTTTTTTTTTTTTTTTTAAATAATATGATGCTATTGAAGCTGGCCAACACTTCTAAGATTTACACTGTTGGTGCTTTCTGCATAGTATGAGAGTTCTGAAAAAAAATACATGAATAAGTAAACTGTGATACAAGTGGAATTTCTGAAATTTCTGGAAATTCCTGCTCAGCAAACATAGCAAGTAACAACCAAGTAGATGGAAGATGGAAAAAACCATTTTACAATCCGTGGCCAACTTATCCCCCCCCGGTACAGCTATAACACATGACCCTAACTCACAGCACACCACTACACTAAATCCAGTGACTGTAAATATAAACCAGTCAGCCTGCTGCTGTCACACCATCAGTGTCTGTCAGCCCGCACCGTTGGCTCTTCTGGTTCATGATCGCTTCACTGTTAGCTATTGCTTAGTCCTTAATAAGTGATGCATTAATCAAGGAGGTATACTTATTAATCTAATCGTGATCAATCATTGAACATTTAAATATTAAATTATAAAAAAAATATGATAGCAATTTACATTATAAATGCCCCATATCTGACTGAGCTCATACAGATACTTAGGGCTGGTTTTCTAGGTGTGGGTTTATCTACTGTATTATACAGCAGATGCTGAACTCCATAGTTTGAGCATGGGGAACCAACCCATAATCCATTTAAATGCACTGAGGTCAATGGCTTCTATTTTCTGATTCGAAAGTGAACCAGGCTCATGCATATTGTGATGTGGAGATCATTCTGAACTCTGTCTGAGAGAAGTCTAACGAGCTAGGTGTTTATCTAGGTGTTTATCTAGGTGTTTATCATGCTCCAATGGTGCATTTTTCCATTCTTAATCTAGTTTAGTTTTTTTTACTTTGATGCTGAACAGCTCTGTTTGGGTGTGAGCTGGAGGAAGGCAGTAAGTAAGAAAGAAGGGATAAATCGGTGTGCTGTCACGGTCGGATCCTCCTGTTGTCCGTCTCTACGGTTTCCTTGTCTGATGTTTCACTTATTCAGTCCAGTTCCAGTTCTTGTTTTGGTTTTCACTGTTCATGATTCACACCTGTGCCTTGTTTAGTGTTCATTAGTTCAAATATTTCAACCCTGTCCTGTGCTCTGTGTCTTGGCTGTTCATTGTTTGGTGGAATGTTTGTTTGATTGTATCTGCCTGAATGTATGTACGTTTCTCCGAGTTCTTCCTAGCGTCTTTGGTCTAGCCTGCTTCCCCTGTTTGCCTTCGTATGATTTTGGTTTGGGTTTCCTTGTCTTCGTTATCCCAGCCCTTGTTTTGTTTATCGTATATCCTCGTATTCTTCACGTTGGCTCTTTGACCCTGTACTACTCCAACGATTACGACTCTGGATTTGCCCTTAATGAATCTTGCTCTTCTCTGGACATGCGTCCGCTTCCTTACCGCTCAGCGTGACATGCACAATGTGAGCGGTTTGGTAGCACGGATAAAGCCATTTCTGGCCTGATAACCAGATTCGGCCTTTTCAGATCCCACTGCTGTGACCCGACGCACGCTGGCCCATGCAGGTGGAAAACAGGGAATTCATATTTTCGAAACGTTAACCACATCTTATTAAGCTTCCGCTTGTACGACAAACAATATATGTATATCTAAATTATTTAATCACTGTGGAATTAGAAGCAGGGTTCAGAAATGCAATCACAATAAACTACTTTTGGCACTGGAAATGTTTTAAAATTCGAATTAATAAACACATTTAATAAATTAATAAATAAATGTGTTTTAATGCCTTTCTACTATATTAATAAAAATGGATTTTTGAATAACATAGAAGCTCCGGCATGAATGAAATGGTTCTGATCTGGATCCGTCTGCCTTTACCAAGGCTGAAAGCCCAGACTGCTGAGAAACTCCACACCCGTCAGCCGTGGCAGACATCACAGCCCCAGTGGCATGACCAGGGTCAGCACATGAGGAGAACCAAACAGAAAAAGAGCACCGCAAATGCAAAGTCAAACATCATAGACATTTTAAAGACCAAAGTTTGTTTTTGTTTGTGTCAGAGCCTATAAAAATAAATAAATAGAGAGAGAGAGAGAGAGAGAGAGAGAGAGTTAGAGTTCTGACCATGAAATCAATTGCTGTTTTGCTGCGTCATCGGCCCATTATTGAAAGTGAAAATAAAAACGTGTGTTCTGGTTTTACTTTCATCAACCACAACTCCATATTTCCATTAAATTGAGTTATGGCTTCAATGTCCTAGACCTGCTCACTTCTGCGGCCTTGCAGGACACAAGCTCCTTTCTCGTAAAGGTTTCAATTACGCCTTTCAGCCCCTGCAGAGGAGGGCGGTGCGCTATTTCATGTGTGCTTCACCCACACATACACACAAGCACAAAAACACACAGAGGCAGAGTTACAGGCCTTGTGATCCACAGATTTAACCTTGTCAAATGTTGCACATTAACATTAATTGGCAGCTCAGCATTATCATTCCCAGTGGCATCTGTGCCTTGGTAGGTGGAGCCCGGTCTGTCGAGGGTTAAGCACAGCTCTTCACCTCCAGAGTTGGACTGTCCACAGTGCTGGACTGTGCACAGATTGCCCTGCATTCAGCTTGGTCCATAAGAAGACATTATTTTTCTTAACATTAAAAAATGTTGAATGCTCATTTAACATTTATTTGTTTAAACATTTATTTATACAACCGTAAGCAACTTGGTGTCCCCTTTAAGTCATTAATAACACATAATAACACATGGGTCTAAATCCACAGATGCACCAAGATTAAAGCTTGTGTTGATAAGCGATGTTTTCTTGTTGGTATTTCTTCTGAGTAGAATCCAAAGAACACAGCGGATGTGAAATTCACTGGGTGTGAAAACAAATATTTTCTTGCATTTTCAAAACAGAAATAAAAAAAAAACTGCAGATAAGGAATTCTGCGTAAAGCCACAATGGTGAATGACATGCGCTGGTCTCAGTATCAGCGACATACTCTGGTCGAACTGTAATTTCTATCTTGTTATTAACTGTTATATTTTGTTAACGCTTTGTTATTAACTGGTATGTATTGTTAAGCATTTGTTATTGACTGTTATATATTGTTATTTATCGTGTGGACATAGATGTAGTGATGTTCATTACTGTTCTCCCAGTTGTGCTGTAAACCAGCTGGATCCACACTCCACCACAGTGAAAACCGTCTTTCAGCATCTCATGACACCACCACGTTAAGAACGGTACAGGAACGGACTAAAGGAAGAGGGCATTTTTAAATAATGAAAGGCGCTCAAGGTTTGGCATTTCTGTCTCACCTAAGACCTGTCGTGGCATTAAAGGGGCAGGGTGCCGAGAACCACTTCAGCCTTTTCCTGTAGCATGCCAGACCCTTTCTGCGGCTTTTCTGTGTCAACAAAGCCCAGTTCTTGAATAGACATTTTGTGCCATGTAATTTCAGTGACACTTATGGATCTTAAAGCAAACTATCGCAAGAATGACCACTTTCTCTTTCTCCAGCCCTGCCAGTCATCTTATGCAGCAAACCTCCTAAAAGCCAATCCCATGTGTCCCCTGTGCAACGGTTCATATGCTTTCCCTCCACGTCTTCCTTTGAGGGCTGGTTCCAGACCATTTTAATTATCACCCACTCACTTTAGTATGGTGCCAGAGAACATTCTCTCTCTCCCTACGTCGAACTCGCCTTACGTCTTAAGCGGTCTGGAGTCTGTCCCTGAGCATACAGCTATATTACTGCACAGAAAGCAGAAGGCATGTTCGGATTGGTTTGGGAAACTGCAGTGTGTTAATGATATATGGAGGTGGTGATGCAAAGTGGCAACCTTTAACGCTACTACTGTTTTGCACGCAATTAGATTTTCCTAAGACAGACTTTTGCTCTGTTGAAGATTTCTCAGAATAGAAAAGAAAAACTAACGTGACTTAATGGTAAAAACAATTGTTACTACATCACAGGCAAGTGTTGTTAGCTATGCGAAACCGTTAGCTATAGCCGACACGTGATGATAGAGAGACAGACAGAGAGACAGACAGAGAGAGAGACAGAGAGAGAGAGAGAGAGAGGGAGCGAGCAATCAGTGTTAGTTGGGGTTAATGTTGATGTGCAGACAATTCCTAGTTGTGAAGGAATAGAACTGAAATGAAAATTATATGATCAGAATTCATTTGAATCCACCTTCTCATTTGCAAGGCCATCTGCAATAAACTAAATAAATATCTCTATATATATCCACCACTGCCCACACCGCCACCATCATCTCAGCTGCAGATCTGTGATCAGATCTTAACCTCATCACATAACACATGGCTGCTTTACTCCAGCGAACAGCCGGAGTTCTGGGAAAAACTGGACGCTGTCCACGGTGCTGATCTTTATTCTGTGACTTCTGAAGGTGCCACAGTTATGTTCCCTAATAAAGTTAAATAAAGTGAAACAGTAAATCGCGGTGAGATTTCTTTTCTTACTTAAAATAATAATAATTAAAATTTAAATAAGATAGTTAGAGACACTCTCACAGTTACGCCCACCCACCCTGCATGGTGTACACCTTGTGATATGTGTGAGAGTTTTTCTTTATTTATACCATTGTGGCTGTTTCATGAGTCATGACTGTCATGAAAATAGACATCAAAGCACCGTCACTTTTAAATCAGAGCATCTTTTGCCAATGGGCTGTTGGCACCTTCCTCTACAGGCATGTGAATATGAAATGATCAAAACCCTCGCCTTGCACACCCGAATGAGCTGCCCCGGGCATGGGTCTGTGCCATGGTTGCTCACGCCACTGCGGGGCCATGGGGCATATATTCTGCCATGCTGGCGTTGTTTGCATATGTCCTTGGTAACATGAGTATTATAGGGCCCCACATCAGCAGAGCTGCCGAACGAGACCAGCCGTGTGAATGACAGGTTCAGTCATAACAGCCTCCGAGTGTCACTCATGGGAACAGATCACTTACCCAGAGAGGGGCTGTAACTAAACAGGGAGAGCGAGAGTGGGAGAAATAGCTCATGACCCTAATGGCCCTTCAATGTAAAGAGTTTGCCATCAGATCAAGTCATCGCCCACATAAGAGAAGAGAATGTTGTGAACAGTGACAGCAGTGTTCACATCCCTCCCACCTACAGCAGAGCCGAGTTGACCCTGTGTCATCTGAGATGTCACTTATTTAAACTACTTAATTTCCCAGTTCCAGGAGCCGAAGTGAGCCGATGCGAGCTGACGTGAGCTGAAGAGACTCATCACTTCATTCTTGTTTCTTATCTCTCTTTCAAACTTACATTCTGGTGTCCTTTCATGATGCATTTTTCATGTCCCCGGAGCACGAACCTCGCTGACCAATGAGACGTCCCACACCAGGACTCAGCGCAGCAAGTGACTTCGGCATGTCCTGTCCAGTCCTGCCGCTAAGTGTTCTACAGTAGCAGGAGGAAACGGTGATCTAATAAAACACGTGGAGCCATTGGGCCGAGGCTCTTAGGAGGAAGGCCTTCAGTCCCAGTTCACTGATCTGAAGCTGACAGCGATGTTCATTTATTCATATCTCAGCTATGACTTATTCAGAGGAACTCTGGATGCTTGGTGAGAACGACACGTGGTTACTGTAGTGCCTGACACTTCACTGCGCTCAAGGGGCACTTGAGGGTGGTTGGTTAGAATTGTTAAAAAGTTTTATTGTTTGATGGATGCAGCTTTGAACAACCTGTGTAAAGTCTTTTTTTAATTTTTTTTTTAGCTTGATCAGTACTTTGAATACATTAAATAATTTGGAAGCTATTAACCAATTCAGCTCAAAGTTAAAGTTAAACTGCTGATGAGCTATAGCAGTTTGCACCAGAGTAACAACCCAAAAAAAATCTTGATTGACATTATTGTCAGTCAAGTTTCAGTGGAATTTCAGTCCCAGTCTGTATGAGGAGAGTGAAACCCTACCCCCCACACACCTTATCCACATTTCTAAGCACTCTCAGTATTCTCTCTACACACAGATATTAACTAACCCTTCAATTCTACAATGCAAAGTACCTTTATTATGCCAAACCAAAGAGTCCCTGGCCTCAAATGTCATTATACATAATGTCAAGCACAAAGCCCAATAAATGGAGGCGTCTCTGCATGCAGAAGCCACAGAGCACAGATGTATTAACACAATTTGCAAGGGAACTTCCAAGCCTCAGAAGTAAATACACGCAGCATTAAATGTGCCAGTTTCACGCATGACACTCAGTGGCTGGAGTGGAGGTAACCGAGTCTGTGGTTTGATGTCTGGGGACACAGAGCGACCCCAGTTAATAGCACAGCGTGGTCTCTGACGCTGTCCCACATCTGCTCACACCGGGAACTCTTTCTTTAGCTTACATGTACAGGGATAGAAAGGCCAATTCTCTAACCTGTGTGTGTGTGTGTGTTTATTTTACATTTTTAGAACAAAACTGTTCTGGTTCTGTAGGAAAACCCGACCAAAACAAGGATAGTTCGCTAAACTAACCTTTTCCACAGTAGCTGAAGCTTTCACAAAACCAACATGTTTCAGTGTCTGAGACTGAGAGACTGTTTAATGTTCTAAATCCACACCCTCACTTACCAGAGGAGTCCTTATATAAGTAAAGACCAGATATCCGCCAATCAGAATGAGGGATTTTTCAAGGCCATGGGACACATATATTTGATATTTCTATGATGCAATAACTTAAAAAACAAATGTGTGTGTGTGTGTGTGTGTGTGTGTGTGTGTGTGTGTGTGCGGGCGTGTGTGTGTGTGCGTGGGGGGGGGATGGGGTCATTGGATGTATGGGTACAGAATATCTGATGAGCACTTATATAGCTCCCTTCTCTGCTTGAACATGAGTCAGAGAAGGGGGCAGTTGTGTTACTGTGTTCATTCATATCCTTTGTGTGAGCTTACAGTGACTCAGACCAGTAGAATAGCACAAATATAATGGAAAGATACCATCCTGAAACCTGTGACTTCTCCGCAAGCCCAGCAGGCTGAAGCACACCCACATACTGATGCGTGATGCCTCTACTAAAGATCTGCAGTCAGCGCTGCTATGGAGGCCTTTCCGCTATCATCCAGCTTGTTAACGGCGCTGCGCGTTTCCTTTGACGAAGTGCCAGCCCTGAGCACAAAGCTCCTTTGTGTTGCATCAGCACACCATGAGAGATGTTTAGTGTTTAGCTGGACCTGCATGAGTGGTCCGCACCCGGGTGTGCTGAAGGACAGGACAGAGACAGATGAATATGGATGGGAGACACCTCAGGGGCTCCAGTAAAATGACCTTTTTGTCAGAACGAAAATTCCCACATGCATAGTCGAGCCCAGCTCTGTATCAGCTCAGGGTTGTTAACCGTGATGGAGCGAGATGGGGGAGTTTGTTTGGATGGTGGTACCATAACAAACCCCCACGCCATGCCGCCACCCTCTTCAGTCCACTAGTGTGTCTCGTTGAAACACGAAACCGTCATTTTACTCTCAACAGCACGGCCTCCACGTTTGGTCAACATGTGGCATTTTAAAGACAAAAGGCGTGAGGCGTTGAGACATAAAAACACAGAGAAACACAACAAACATTCTGCTCTCAGAAAACTTCTCACTCCACGCAAGTGCAGAAACGGGCAAAGTTTGTAAACAGCCCCCCAGGCGCCTCTGAAGGCTGCAGACACACCTGCTCCGAAGATGCCTTTTAATGACCCCCTTGCGTGCCCTCTTCCACTTCCCATGTGTTGTCATAACGAAGTCTGGTGTTAACGTTCAGAGATAACACTTTAACACTTCCTGCAACTATAAGGTGTGTGTAAGGAGACGGGGACGTAAAAAAGAGGAGACCAGAGAGGGTCTGATGGCTTGCTGGGCGAAGCTCTCATTTACCGAACAACCAGACCTCATGCGCTCCTGCCAAGCGCTAATTGTCTTGCTAATTGGCAGCTGCCTTTTCCACCGCTAATGCAGTCCCTTCTCAACAATCTCGCTGCCTTTTTTGTGGTATGAGAGGGAAATGGTTTTCCATCAAGCTCCATTAAAGGACTCAGAAGCAAGCGATGGAGGTCTCTCAGGCTTAATGGCTTTGACAGCGTTTCTAGAAGGTGGTCCCGTGATGTTTTAATGTTGCCACAGGCTATGTGCAGTGACGTGGGCGCAGGGAGTCCGGAGGAAGCTCGATGAGGTTGGTCTGGACCAGCTCCTGGACCTTCTCTGGACAGCAGGACCAGATGATCAGCCTGCCAGCCTCCACCTCCACCACACCTCCGCTACACCTCCCTGTCTCACTTTCAATTACAGCCACGCTGTGACGCCTCCACAATGCTCCTTCGGCAGCCGTGACTGACAGGCAGAGAGGCGACCATAAACGACTTCAGACAAAACCACAAAAAGGGTAATCAATAAGTCATCAGAGACTGGAAGAAAAGGGAGGAAAGAGGGAAGAAGAGAAGAAAAGAACAAAGAAGAGCATGTGGAGAGAAAGGGGCAGAAGATTGGAGGAGATTTAAATGGACACAGACAGTGGACAAACTTTCAAGATTACTCTTGTGGTCAGACTATAAAGAGTTATGCACAACTCTAGACTCTATTAACAACTTCGGTTTTGTAACAAAACCAGTAAATATTCTCAGATCAACTTTACAGCAGCCCAAAAGTGTTTTTTTATTCATCACCACACAGCTGCTTGGCTGACAGGGGGACGTCACATTCTTACAAATGTGCCGGGGTTACAGATGAAGGCTGTTCATCGAGGACCCACGGAGTACGAGTGCTGTCATAACTGCAGAGGAGTAAACGGTCTCGTTACTGAAAGATGACCTCCACTCCAGTCGGTCAGAGGATGACAGTTTGCAACAATGACCTTTTATGACAGATTCCCAGTCATCTGCCAGGCTGGTCAGCCCGCGTGAGATGCTGCACGTCTACATTATGACACACTTAAGCGCACATAAAGAGAAGTTGACTAAAACCTGCTGTGACCCCATGACGTACAAAGCCTCCCAAAGCAACGGTCGTGCTTCTGGCTACAGGGATCATACCAGGTTATTTCTGAAAACCCAGAAATGAGGGAACATTCTAAACTCTGCTGTAACACTACCAGCTGAAATATGGCTGTGCGTTTTCCTTCTTGTGCGTACAGTGAGTTGTTGTTTTATTGACATTTGAAGCCAATGGTTTTGACTGCTGCTCTATAATTCCTCCCCTCATCGAGGGGACATTAAGTTGCAGTGAATGAAAACAGGAGGCAATTCACCTGAAGCAGGTATCTGCAGCTAACACACCTCCACTGAGCTCTGGAAGTTGGGGCTAAGTTTTGGCTGATAACAGCCCTGTGCATGCTTACCGGAATCTGCAAGGCAGCCCTGGAGTAGCGGCGTGTCTGTCGGCCATTTTACCCCTGCTGGTGACTTATCTGACCGAGCAGCGATGCTGGAAGGGATGTGATGGACAGCCCATCAGCCACTGGTAGTGTGAGATTAGGGAGAGCATGTCCGACAACTTGCCCGTGCGTTGCCATTCCACCTTTAATCGTGCCTCCCCACAAGTCTTCCTTCACTCTCATCTGTCCATTCTCAGGAAAAAAAGACGAGGCAAAGGGGTGAACTTTTGACCCCTGGCAGTACGTACAGCAGTATCGAGGCTGTCAGGTCCCACCCATCGTTCCTCACCTGAGGGAGATTACCTGCATGGTTTAAAACGTTCCCTTGTTGTGGGCTCTTGTCCCTCAGCCAAGTTACTAAGCCTGTTTACTTGTGTTTAGATTTTCTGTTTTGCCATTGTGCCTTGTCTACTTGGACTCTGTATTTTTTGGATTCTGTTTTTTCCTGCCTCTGGAACTCTTGGATTTTTGGTCTGGTTTTTGGACAACCTTTGCATGTCGTTTAGTGCGCACTCAATAAACCATAACGTCTTCACTCACACTTGCTTCCTATCATTACAATTACTTTGAGATTAGCCACTGGTTGCTCAGCTTCTTTTTCGAACAGCCATTGGCTGCCTGGCTTCCTTTTCAAACAGTCATTGGCTGCCTGGCTTCCTTTTCAAACAGTCATTGGCTGGCTGAGTGCCGAGTGTGTCATGGCCGCATGTAGGCCATGTTAGCAGGCCCTAACAGCCAGAAAGATGGTAGGTAGAGCTCCTATCTGGAAGGCTCTAAACAGAACACACACTCTTCACAGAGAGCCACATGAAGCTGCTTATGTGCCCCCCTTCAATGTGGCTTCCCTCCATGCTGTTGTTGCCAGGGTAGCATACATTACCTCAGCAGTGACTGAAGGCAGTCACGGCCCATTTCCTGGTATTTATCGTCCCGGTGCCACGTTTAACCTTGACGCACGGTCCTCCACACGAGCCTGGGCCTGCCAAGCAAGTCTGACATCAAAAGGCGAGGAGATTACGCAGGCGTCAGCTGCGTTCCAACCCAGCGCGCGTCCCTGCTTCTGCCATGGGAGAGCGGCTCAGTGAAGCGTAATTGGGTCCTTCTGAAGGTGATCGGCATCCCACACCGTTAATGCCAAACCTCACACTCACCGAGGATAACAGACGAGCAAAGAGAGAGGACATGTGAAATTCAGTAAATGTTAGTGAGGTTACGTCCGGCCGTTTCCGGGTTCTGATGGACTCTCAAGGTTCAGGCAGGTACGCTCAAGGACCAATGCCAAGCTTTCTTCTGTCATTCTCTTCGGTGTTTTAGGCTTATATGTTGCAGGCGGCTTCGAGGCCCCTGTGTGTGTGTGTGTGTGTGTGTGTTTGTGTGTATGTGTGCGTGTGTGTGTGTGTGTAAGGAGTAACCACCTCCTTCCTCTGAGGTTGAAGCACGTGTGTGACTGAAATGATATGTGAGAGAAGCACACATGAAGAAAAGCACTTTGGATTGCTGCAGGGTCCCCCTCTAAGTCAAAGTTCCACGTTTTCAGTATTCTGGCCTGGACCCTGGACACCTCGAGCTGAATAATGTGCATGTCTTGATGGATACTGAAGGCAAAATGTAGCAGGCTCTTACCAAGGGCAAAATCCGGAGAAAGGTTTCTTCGTTATGCAAGGTGTGTTTTAGCTATAAGCCAACATTAGACTAGATGTGATGGTTTACTGAAGGATTTCTATCAGTAATGTTATTAATATTCTCAATATTACTTTCTTAATGAAGACTAAGTTTAGATGTATTAATACTGAGTTTATGATTACAGCAGCAAACTGCTTCTGTGGTCTTGCTATAAGTCAGTCTAACGATATGCATGAACCAAATTGTCCAGGTTAGGGTTGCTCAGACCTCTCCGCTGCTGACCATTTATTCTGTGCCTGATTACACCTGCATCTTTTTCCATCACACACACACACACACACACACACACACAAACACAAACTAATAAACATGCAAATATATTCCTTCCTCATTGTCCCGCTCAGCATGGCGTTTGCGAGCGCTCCAGTTCATTGGCGCTGCTGTAGTGTAACGGGGGATAAGCTATGGTTTACTGTAAAGGACTGGAGATCAATGCTGAGCTTTAACACGAGAGGAGACAGACATAACTGGATCCATATTTGAGCTCATAATAAAGGCACTAGCTTGATTAGACGTGCTCTGAGCTCATTGATTTTCCTTCCTCCCATCTATTTTTCTTTCTTTACATCTGTTTTATGTTTGTTTATATTTTAGCATCTTGGAACTAAGTCTGGAATGGAATATTGGTGCCAAACATGGTGGCTGTTACACACAAGAATGTTTAAAGGGGCAGTCCTCAGTTACGGGCACAGTTGGCTCCACCCAGTAGATCTGCCCCACCCTGTATGGCTCAGGGGTAGCTGGGGCAGGTTAAAAGACAACTGAAGAATGTGCTGCACAAAGAAATTGTGATTTAAAAGCCAAACAATGTGCAGTGACCTCCCCTGCTATCTCACGGCACATTGAGCCATCAATCTTCCGACTTAACAGTGTTAGGTCAAAGAGGAAGATCCAGATTCCCAACATTACACCACTGATTTAATTAATAAAAGTTGGGCACGATGGGTCTCTCACACCTGAGTCATCCAGAGGTGTTCCACAGCTTTGATTTACAGAGCAGCAATAGATGCCACCCAGACAGAGAGTTACGGCAGCCTGGATATGCAGCGCTTCACAGGAGCCATTTGATGGTTGGTATATTTATTACCGTCATGTAAAGGACCATCCTCAGAAATCCTGGGGAACATACTCACATTATAACAAACAACAGCTGATGGAGTAGCTTTTAGCTTTGGTGCAGACGTTAGCATGGACAGGACATCATCCCTTTGTCTCACGTGACCCATCAGATACTACTGCCTAACATAAAGAGCCCCGGAGCTGTTTTTACCACATGAGCCCACTTGAACATTTTATGGACGAAAACTGCATAAGGAGATGTGAGGTTTGGTAATCGCTGGGCAGCATGGCATGTGCTCACTTTAGAGTATCTCAGTTCTTGTCATTTCTGCT
>NC_137522.1:700000-732500 GCF_041902795.1 Electrophorus electricus
AAGTGTTTACGGAAGCGACGTGAACTGGCTGTGTATTGATCCGTTTTATGAAGGGTGGGTTAATGAAATACGTGTGCCGGGCCAGACACGCCCTCCGCTGGAACATGAAGAGCTGAGAACATTGAAATGCTAATCATGGCATTTCAGAATAAAAGCATTAATTTATCATTTTATAACCTTGACAAAAAGAAACAGCTTAAAGAGAGGCTATCACAACAATTATGTACAGTTTAATGGCATTATGGAATAACTGAAGACCCATCTCGTAACCCTTGTGCCACAATCCCCTCTATTCCAGCCCTCATGGAAGGTGTAGTTTGCCCTACAAAATTCATATTTGAATTTTGGGGTTTTATTTACTTATTTTATTTGTTTATGTTCATAAACTTTAAATGATATTTATTCTATTGAAAATTTATTCTACATTCATTTTGCAGAATTTTTAACATCTTGTTAGTTCGGCAAATCGCGATACTTTGGTGAACTGCAACGTGACGCAATCACGTTCCTGTGGTGTGTGCTCAGTATCAGCTCTGAATAGAACACAGATGTTGTCAGGATGTTAACTTTTACAAGGCATCTGAGCAACGTCTGAGCTTCTGCTTTATGTGTTGGTACAACTCTGATAAACTGCCAACATGGGAAAGGTGACAGGTTACACATTATCTTTGGCATTCTCTCCCTTGTGCACAACTCAATCAACACTTTAAATTACAAAGAGCCTTTTCTGTCATGCCCAAGACATGCAGGCACTACACGTAGTGCATCTATTTGTTAATAGGATTGTTTGCTGTAGTGCATCACTGTAAAGGCATATCTCAATAATGTCCAGAACAGCTGATATCACAGTCGAACTTGAAAATAGTCTAAAATGAAATAATTTGAGTCCGTATCCAATGTACCAGAAACATTTTAAAAGTCAGACAATAGATTGCAGACATGAGTCGGTGATGTAGGCTTGTACGGAATCCTGTGTGGAATCTCCATTCTGTTCCTTCCTGGTGAAGTCTGTGAATTTCACGGGCATCTTCTCAACCTCAACAAATGCACACAGTGCATGCAAAATCTTTCATAAAGATAATAATTATTGTTTAGGTGAGA
Organism: Electrophorus electricus; assembly: GCF_041902795.1. Lineage (NCBI taxonomy): Eukaryota > Metazoa > Chordata > Actinopteri > Gymnotiformes > Gymnotidae > Electrophorus > Electrophorus electricus. The sequence continues at coordinate 701,102 of NC_137522.1, forward strand.
ATTAATTCATGCCATAGAAATTATTCTCGAAAACTGCCAAGATGACGCCTGCATAAAGAGGGATGTAACTAGCAGAGCTAATATGTTATTGAAATCCAGTCTACTTTCTAAAGATTTCATGAATGCCTCATCAGAACCGTTCGGTTCTAGTCAGTGTGTCACCGGCTTTTGTAGTCTTCCGGTCCTCTGATCTGGGTTAAGGAGCTCCTACTCACTAAGGACTTTCAGGAAGAGTGCAATTGGAGATGCTTTGCTGGCTCTTTGATAATATACTACAAGGGTATAAAAATTTGCATGTCATAATTAAATTTTCTAGGCAGTAAAGGTGTGAAAAGCTTGTTTTGTGTATATAACTGAACTCAGGAAGGTCTTCCTGACTGAGCGTGGCTCTCCGTATTCAGCTAATTTGACCTTTTGCTCTTTATGCTTTTTGAGCTTTTTTGTTTTATGATCTCATCAAAAAAAAATTACTAGAAATGTTAAAACCATTTTTTTTACATGCACTGTGTAATACAATAACTGTGGATGAGGCATGCAGGATGTAGATCAGAACATTGCACACCTGATCCAGCACTAGATCTATGCCACTGGCATCAGGAGTATTCTTCACGTGACCTGAGGCGTGCGTGGCAAGAGGCTGCTATTTAAACATCTCATTTATACAAAACTATAAAAGAAACAGGTTGCCGTTTTAGTTTATAAACTTATGTAACCTGGCTGCTTTACAGTTGTGAGCTCACATACAGTTAGTATGCAGTGTGATCTGGAGTTATTAGCACCCTTTCTGAGAATGGGGTGAAAGTAAACATATGACATAAACTACACCTGCAATGAGTGACATTTTAGGCTTAAACTAATTGGTGAGATGTACCTTTTTATTTTTAAACTGTATTTAAAACAAAAAACAATTTTAGTAACATTTTTTTTTAGAAAACAGGTTTCAAAATCTTGCCATCGGTTATTAATATTTGGTGAAGCCTTCACGCGTAAGAAAAGCACAAGTGAAGCAGCTTCTGTAATGCTTCCCAAGGTTGGGGGACACGTGCTGAAGGATCCTGTACCTTCAAACAGAATATTTCTAGTTCCTTGATATTCTTGGGTTTTCAGTTCTCAGCTGGTTTTCTCTCTGGAGAGTGACAGGGTCATTGCAAAACTTTGATATTGTGTTCCTACAATCATTTCTGTGTGGGTTTTGATGTGTGTTTGATGTGGGTTGGGGGTCATTATATTGCTGAAAGGTCCACCAACAGCCAAGTCTTGTCCTGCAGAGGCAGACACATTTTGGGCTAAAATATCCTGGTATTTAGTAGAATTTACTATGTCATTGATTTTCACAAGATCCTTTGGGACCACTAGCAGTAAAACTTCAATGATCCTCCAGTACATCTGAAAGTGGGTATCTAATGCTTTTCTTTGCGGACAGTCCCTTTTTATTGTGACTATGGTGTGCATGGCCAAAAAGCTCAATTTTTGTCTCATCTGACCATATCACATAATTCATTTTTTAGTTCCAAGGACATTTTGCAAAGATCAGGCACTGCGTTTTGTGGCTTGCTCTTGGGGAATAGCTTTTTTGTGGGACTCTTCCAAAAAAAGCTCCTATGAAGCTGCTCGTTGGCATGGCATCTGGAAATGGAGTTCTGAACCCACCATTTTTGGGTTCTTCTTTAGTTCTCTTATCCTCCCCCTCATCGTACGTGATGGCTCGTGCAACCTCTTTCAGGTATATTTTTATCTATTCCTTGCTTTTCAAGCTTCTTTTATCATCGCCCTAAATATGTATAATGGCAATGTCAACTGTCTACTTTTTAATCTAATCTGTGCAGAGTTTTTGAGCTGACAGCTCTTTTCGTTAAACCATGCTGATAGATGTCAAAGCAATTTTACATATATGTAACCTCATATTTATAGCCCTGAGAAACAGGAATTTGTCACAGCAACAGAGTTCCTTTAGATGAGGAGTAATAAAGAGATTTTCCCCCAAATATGTTTCCCTTTCATGTTTCAGAGCTAGGCAACCTGAAGTATTAGTGAACTTCCTCAGGGAATCTCATTGGCCGTAGTAGTGCAATATATAAGGGGAAGGAAAAATTAAAGGCATTTGAAAATGTCCATTGAAATGTTCCGTAGAGCAGACGAGAGAATGATTGCAATTATTCATCACAGTTTGCATCTTTTTTAAGTCTTTGTGTACTCCCCACTGTTTTGTGCAATTTGGGCTCCTTAAAGCAGAACTGGTCCATTTGTATTACAAAGCACCTCTTGTTCAGCCAGTTTGTAAAACTCTGAGTGTTTGGGGAATTTTCAGCTCGGAAGTGCTATCTTTTGGCTTCAATCATGCCCCATTAGGGTCTGCCAGGTGGAAGTCAGAATGCATAACATGGCAGAATGGCCAAAGATCGCCTCACATTGATTTGGCTGCATTTTATTTTTTCTTGAACACTTTTGAAAGTCATTAAAATATGCTGCAAAAAATAAAGTCAAAATTCCTACGTTGCAGAACCATCCTGATAGCGATCCCTCAGTTGCATCGTCATTCTGACACCTACTTCATTTTGCTCTGGAATAATAAAACATGTGCATCACTTTAAACTGAATCAGTTTGTACGTGGAGTTTGTAGAACCACTCTGTATTGTAGAAAAGCACTCTTCCCTGTTTTCATCAGACACCATGTCACAGGGCTCCCTGAATCAGACATCACATCACGGGGTTTCCTGAATCAGACATCACATCACAGGGTTCCCTGAATCAGACATCACATCACGGGGTTCCCTGAATCAGATATCACATCACGGGGTTTCCTGAATCAGACATCACATCACGGGGTTCCCTGAATCAGACATCACATCACGGGGTTCCCTGAATCAGACATCACATCACGGGGTTCCCTGAATCAGACATCACATCACGGGGTTCCCTGAATCAGACATCACATCACGGGGTTCCCTGAATCAGACATCACATCACGGGGTTTCCCGAATCAGACATCACATCACGGGGTTCCCTGAATCAGACATCACATCACGGGGTTCCCTGAATCAGACATCACATCACGGGGTTTCCCGAATCAGACATCACATCACGGGGTTCCCTGAATCAGACATCACATCACGGGGTTCCCTGAATCAGACATCACATCACGGGGTTCCCTGAATCAGACATCACATCACGGGGTTTCCCGAATCAGACATCACATCACGGGGTTCCCTGAATCAGACATCACATCACGGGGTTCCCTGAATCAGACATCACATCACGGGGTTTCCTGAATCAGACATCACATCACGGGGTTTCCTGAATCAGACTTCTTGGAGATGGCTATTGTTCATGAAAGACATAAAAGTAGGGATGAAAGAAAGAGCATGTGAAATTTATGTTTTAGTGCAGCAGGAAAATGCAGCATCTTTCACTGAACATAATGCCTGGCTTTTAAAATAATGGAAGAAATATTACTAAAATTCGGTTTTAAGTTATGGGAAAGTTTTTATGTGCTAATCTTTTGTGTGTCTCTCACCGTGGCTGCTGTAGCGATGTTGAGAAGGAGACCGCAAGATAAAAAACACCACTCAAAATAAAACCAAAAATGGATTTTCTGAAACTTTGTAAACATTGACATAAAATGTCAATAAATGTAAATGATAAATAACTAATGATTGCTTATCTAGCAGCACCATTTTAGATCTTCTAGAAGAGCTGAGGGCTGATTTAGAGCCAGACACAAAAGTGTGTGATGCAGAAACTTCTAGTTACTTTGCATTTCTTTGCCACAGGATCATTGCTGCACACTGTTGCTGGGCAGGAGCTCCGAAAGCAGAGTGTCAGCTGTGCTACGTTAGGGTGCACAGACGAGTGGTGCTTCCGGCACTCAGAACACACCCAGTAATCCGAATGTGTCTTCTACATGGCTGCTGGCTTTACTAACGTTACTGGAACAATGGAACCGCCACCCCAGACACCCACCCACCCCGTACACAGGAATTGGAAGCACGCGTATTCCCTTAATGTGTGGGTGATTTCTAACATATTCCCTTAATGTGCAGGTCATTTACTCTAAGCAACAGTGTTCTTTGGCAAGACTGCACATACGACATGGGCTGGCTTTTAGGTGGATCGGTTTCAAAACATTTCGATTTTAAATCTATTTCTCTTTAAAGAAAACGAACAGCCTATAATTTACTTGGACTCAAATTTTCTGATTGAAGGGGGCAGCACATAAGCCATCCCACACTTCCTCCTGATGCCTACTGAAATCTCCCTCTCCCGAAGAAGAAACGCCTCCCATACTGACCCAGCCCTTCCCCACGTGCTGAACAGCTAATTTCCCTGTCGGCATTGTTATGTAGTCTCACTGCCGTATAGGCCTTCAGCTACCATTACACCCTTTTATTGACCTCTTTCCACAAAATGATTTTCTTCTGTCCCCTGTGCGTCTTGTCTCCCGGTCCTGTTCCAGGTCCTGCTATGGTGTAGGCTTTGGCAGGTTCCACTGCGGTCCAGCTGGACTGCACAAGGACCTCACTGTCTGCATTCCATTTTCTATCATTCTTGACTGGGAAATTATGGCCATTGTCAGACCAGGTGGAGCCCTGAGCAGTGGCTTATTGTGCGCAGCAATGGGTGTCATGACCTGTCTAATCCCTCACAGTACAGAGGGCAGAGGTCAGCCCTGCTAAGTTACGAACGGTGATCCGTCTCTAAGGGAGACGGTTTGGTACTTCTACCCCTTTAACTGTTCATTATCAGTGCCTTCATGACGCGGTTGAAACCTGTTCAGTTCAACTGCTCAGGTGTGAACTGCAGTTATGCAACGTCTGGCAGATGATACATTTGCCTATCGAGGAACAGTTGAGCTGTCTTACTGGACGGCACTCACCTTGTTCTAACCTTAGCTTAAGAGAGCTGAAGTGGAGTGGTGTGATCACCTACTCATTTATCCCACAGCTTTGACTTTCTCACAAAAGTAGTAGCATATCGCTTTTCTATGCATAACATTCTATCTGTTTTACTGATTTTGGATGTGCTCATTCTTCAGATAGCACTTCTTTGCCACCTTGAATTCCCTTTCACATTGCTGATAGATCTGAACTGAAGTTGGCAGGATATAGAGAACAATTAGTACAGACAAAAACCTCATTTGAATATTGTTTTCCCAGCCTTTTTTGCATGTGTTTATATTTATGAAAATATTCTTTGTAAACCATCTGCAACACAACCACTAACCACAGTAGATTTAGTAGATTGCTCGCACAAATTCGTCCTTGTTTTTTAGGCCCTTAGTAAATCAGGGCCCTGGAATCTGGAACGCCGTGGGTAAATGACTGTGAGTAGAAATATTATGTGGTCTTCTTGGTGTTGGCATTACTGCCAAATCTGGAGCATCGGTTAGAGCTCCACGCCCCTTATCACTGTGGGGTTTGTGCAGATGAGCTTTTGATATACGAGGTGTCTCGTAGCCCAGACAAATCACAGAATAATTGCATATAAAAAGAGCACAGGCAAGGGAACAGAAAAAAATCACTTAGGAGCAAAAAGCATCGTAATAACTGTGACACAACCAACCACTGGAAAGGAGTTTATCATTCACTTCTGAAAGGTTATTTCACTCACGTTTTTCGGATTTTTGGTTTTATGTAAGATAAGAGCCTGGGACTAATCTAATTAGCAAGAATCATACATTCAGTTGTACTCATGTTTAGATGAATAACCTGACAGTTTGTTAAATATGGCTGTGTCATTTATTGAGTTAATGACTGCAGGATCGGAGAGGTACATATCAACTATCATGACATGGGCTTGCAAATGTTTTGTTTTTGATACTGTGATAGCAGCTACTAAGCGCTACTTCTAAACACTCCAGGATAAAATGAAAGATTTTCTCTAACAGGCTACGGCTCCCTTTCAGAACACCACAGTGTAATTAAAAAGAACAAGACCAGTCAACATTAGTCAATATAGGTTGTCACTGGACATAAATAAAGCATTTTTATCTGCGTGTTCAAACCATCTTCAAACCTACACTTTTTAAGCACATGAAAAACACACAGCAAGTCTATCTTACTGAATAGATTTTGAGCAGCAGTACCAAAGCTGCTGTAGAGTTGTGCTGTTGGTCTGTGCGTGAGGTCTTAGGAAGCAGATGCACATTACAAAATGATAACTTGCCTGGAGTAAGCATAGTGTGGTTGGTCTGCTTAATTATAGAAACATGCTTTCCAATGCCCAGAGGCCAACATTTTGGTTTATACTTTTTGATTAAAATTTAAGCGCTATGGCCCTGTAGGATGCTGAGATATTTTTCTCTTTCCCCTTTTAATAGAATACGATATTTACCACACACCTTTAATCATAAAACCTCTTATTTTATGTTCACTATTCCCATCAAGTACTTTTGATTCAGTTCATGCAGAATCAAGATAAATTCTAGAAATGTTGGAACATCTAATTATGAATAAATTACTGCAGTCTGTTGCAGCATCGATGGCTTTTTGTGCCATCCGGCAGGGACTTGAGCCTGAAGGTCTGTGAGAGGTCGGAGAGGAGTATGGTGAGGAGTCCCAGTCGGAATATATTGTGGAGTCCCAGTCGGAATATGGTGTGGAGTCCCAGTAGGAGTATGGTTAGGAGTCCCAGTCGGAATATGGTGTGGAGTCCCAGTAGGAGTATGGTGAGGAGTCCCAGGAGGAGTATGGTGAGGAGTCCCGGTAGGAATATGCTGAGGAGTCACATTAGGAGTATGGTGAGGAGTCCTCCTCTCTGCTCACCTTTTCTTTAGTTCAGTTAGGTGTTGTGTTAGTTGATTTGTGGTTTGTGTTAGTCTTGTCCAGTTATGTATTAGGTCTAATGGGAATGTCTTTTGCCTTCTTTTCATTTCACCTTCCCACATTTAGACTGTTGAGTTAGTCCTTTATCTGGGCTCACCCATTCAAATAAAAGAGCATTCTCATTGTGAAGAGATTGTGGTTCCTGATCATTATTTACTTCTGATACTACAATACAAGTGCGATACATCTGACTTCATTCCTTTAACTAAAAGTACTCGATCTCATCTGCCTGTTTGGCCAAACCCTTAAACATTCCGACAGGCTAATGTGATGCTACCTTTGTCATTAGCATCGATTACAGACACATACCCTGCAAATAAATTAATAAATAAAAGAACAAAGAAAAACCAAGAAAGAGCTAGAATATCTAATGGAACATTTAAAAGAAGATTAACGCCTGCTTTCTCCTATGGACTTCCATCCAAGCATTCCCAGGGCGAAGCTTTGCCTTTCCCCACTGTTTCTATTGCAGGACATGAAGATCCGTGATCAATAACTTCAGCAAATGAGCTTCACCCAAGAGTTCAGGAGAGTTTGGGGTTCAGGGCAGTAAGTAATTGAGTTGGTTTTCCCTGAGCCATTCCCTCTGGGATGCCAGCGCTTTTGTTGTTATGGTGAATCCAACCTTTCCAGGTCCCAGTGCCTTGCCTTGGAAGCTCTGTTTGTTTTCTACATGTCGGTTAGGGCTGTCTCAAGAGAAGGAAACTGAGCCTCATAATCTTCAGTCTGTCCCTTCATAGATCCTGTTTGCACAGCAGCCGCTTGCTGTGACACTGCAGACACTGAGGAGTCTGTTTGTGTGGCAAACCTTTCAGTAATAGTTCATGAACCGTATTAGGAATCCTCTCCCACATAAACCCCAGCCCCCCAGCACCGTGGCTGGGAGTGTCATCTACTTAGCCAACATCTCTCTGAAGGCAGTCTGACACCCCAGAGTCTCACTTGAGGAATAGGTGCTACAAGTATTGAAACAATCTTTCAAAACATGAGATAAAGATTCCAAAATAAGATTTACTTGTAATAATATTAAAACCATTTTTTATAAATTTGTCTGGGCCAGACTGAAGCTACATAAGGGACTGATGTCACCTTTTTGTCTGTTATACAGATTGATGTCACTGCAGACAATCTGTTTTACTTAATGTATTTGATGGCATTTTTTTTTTTATTACCAATGTGCTTTACTCACTTGAAACCTGAAACCTGATCTCCCAAATAACCTTCAGATCAAATGAGTAAAGTGTCAGTATCATGACTGAGTTTTAAAACATTACAGGAAATGCCAGGGTATGGCTATGGCCAGCCTTAAATCTATTGGTATGCTTATTTAAACTGTAGTACCATCTTTAATAAAATAACAAAGATGCATGAACTACATGTGACAACCCCCATGGATTCGACAGTGATGCTTCCCTCATCTTCCCCTCTCACCTTTTACTAAACAGAACTCCGTTGATTCATTTTGGCTCTTCTAACTTATCAAGTGACATTTTGGTTTGTCTTGTTTACATATACAGCTTGAGGTTTGGACACTACTGAATATATCAATATATTCGTGCAATATATATATGGAATTTCAGATCATTTAGTGTTTTTTTCCCACCAGTCTATTTAGACACATTTATGGTTCATGGAAAACAAACAGCACTATTACCCAATTTACAATTTCTTGAAAATTGCCATCCTCCTCCCTCTAAAATGTTTATACCAAACTGGAAATTTCAATCGACTCCACTTAAGCAGTAATCACAGCTCTTTTTTTTAAAAGAAAAAGGCTGAAAACAATCTTCGGATGATGTGTAGCGTGGTGCAAACACACACCACTGTTTGGTGTGTTCCTCAGTTCACGAGATTCTATCTCCTCAGGAAGGGTTGTCCTGGCCGCGGAACAGGTCAGGTGTGTTAGGTGTGAAGGATTTTTTCTGGTGTTCTTCCAAATCACTCTGGGTATTGGCTCGTGAAACCAACATGCGTTGGATGTCTGTTCCACGAGCAGGTCTTTCGGGAGGTCCTGGATGTTGTTAATGCAGACTTTGGACGGTGTGGTGGAGATGAAGCAGATACTGAACACAGGTACTTTAGCGTTTGCAGATCACTGAAACAAAAATCAATAAAATTGATAAATATATATTTTACCACAAAGAAGTGATGAGATGATGTTGCATATTCTACACATAACATCAAAAACTTTGATGCTAAAAATATCACCCAGACACAGAATAGCCAGAGAGTAACAGTCATGAGAATAACCTGGTTGTGTGGAGAGGTCGGTTTGGGTTGAATTCATTTGGAGAAGTGTGGTTCATACATCAGCACAGGCAGTGGTAGCCCAGTGGTGAAGGTACTTGACTAGTAATCAGCAGGTTGCCAGTTCAGGCCTCTGCTGTTGGCTTCTTGTGTAAGGCTCTTCAAACTGCATTCAGTTATAATTGTAAGTTGCTTTGGAAAATGTGTCAGATAAATGTTGTTGGTGCCTTTGCCCACTGAGAGTGTTGATTGTTTACAGGCCTTCCTGAAAAAGACTTTCCTTATTCATTTCCATTTAAGGGTGTGTGAATCAAGTCTTGACTTCTGGTTTAGCGTGTCGGACTGCAGTGGTGATCGTGTTTGTCCTCTTCATGATCTGGTACTTGTCCCTCTACAGCAGTTGAGGAGTAAGGAAGGTCACAGCAGGTCGGCCACTGCGCAGATCTTCCTCGTTTTCCCCATGCTAGTCTGACTCTGGTCAGTCATCAGCTGGTGCCTGTATTACTTGCTAGGGCATTGACCCATAGCCTTAAACAAGCTTATATGCATGTCAAAGGTGAAATCTGTGAGGTTGCAAGTCCTTATACAGCTCTGCCTTTGACATCATAGCAATCTGTTTCCTTTAACACATGTCTTGGTTTTCACTTCATTGTTGCAGAGCTTTGTCTGCACACCAAATAAGTAGTCAATGAATGAATCAATCAGTGAATCAATCAAAAATCAATCATTCAGTCAATCAATTTAGCAGGAAGTCCCAATCCACATGTACTGAATTCATTAATCATAAACTCTTCCATATGTAGCACATTCATTAATCTGCAGACATGCCCAACCTTAAAAATCCAACCTTCACATCTTCTTATGAGTTTGTGGATTTTAATTCCAATGCACTGGCTGCAGATGAAAAGTATCCGTCCTGTTGCTTGTGACTTCAGAGTACTCTACTTGCTGAATTTGGAAAGATTTACAAATGTCACATTTGTTTGACTTCACCCCAAATTCTACACTCAAATGCGTCTTTTACACACTGGCATACGCACATGCACAGCGCCACCATGCTGACATAACCGGCATGGCAGCTAAGTTAACCTCCCATCAGAACGAACGTTTACCACGTTATCTGGGCCGACAGATAACTCCGTCTTAACGTTAGGACACGACAGGCTACCATCTGGTTCAGGTTTAGCCTGAACTACTCTTAACCAAAATGTGCCGTGTGCACTAATCAGCCAGGATCCACTTTATTTGACTAATTTAGTAGCTATAGCTGGTGAGTTGAAGTGTTTGTGTTTGGACCCGCCGATATACCAAACTGTCAAAGACAGAAAGCAGGAAGAGACGGGCGGGTGGACGCTGAAATCATGTTTGGCAAAAGAAGACACGGCGTTAGCTAGCCAGAGACACCATAGAAGAGCAACAGCAGAGTGGAGCTGAGGTGAAGAATGGCGATACTGCAAGGATTCTTCACCAGAGCAGCAGGTAAAACCAACTCCCCTCTTTCTTCATGTGTGGGCTTTAATGCACAGAGAGGTATGACTACTGAAATAGGTACGGCTATAGCCAAAGCCCACGGAACAAAGAATTCCGCATGAGCGGCCCACATACGGCCACGGAACCCTCCTCGTTTCCATGTAAAAAGTACCTACTGTATATTTGATGATGAATAAATCAGACTGAATGAATTTACAACCATTAAACGTAAGCTGACATGTTAGCAGAGTCACTGATGATGTCAACTTGAAATTAGGCTTTTTCAACTTGAAATGAGTCTGTGTGTATATTTTTCCTGTTATAGTAGCAAACCACAAACAGGATTCCACATTTAATAGATTTACTAATAATAGAGGGGACAAAATATCCTTGAAAGAACGTGTGCTGTGTTTGTGGTGCTGCATGAGCAGGAAAAAAAAGCATTTTTTGTATTGATATGAAAAGCACATTTTGTATTGATATGAAAAGACCAGCTCCCATACGCAGCATACATACTAGAACCACATCAGCAGATGCTTCAGGTGAAATCTGACCAGCTGCAGCTAGCCAGTATGATTACATACAACTCAGAGTTGAGCTGTATTTCACTGTTCACACTGTTGACCTGAATGAGCCTGTCGTGCAGATAAAGGAATGTGTATATATCTGATATCATAGTTCATAAGCACAAACATCATCATTTCTATATACTATACACTTTCACTAAATAGTACATGTTATGTGATATCTTTTTTGATAATGTACTGATGAACATTTGTGAACTAATGCTGTAAGCTGCATCTTTCTTGTAAATAACAAATATTGCAGCTTTGGTGTCAACCTTAAGTATAACAGCCATTAATGTAATTTCAACCTAAATGTTACTCACATATTAAACATTAGGTCTCACTTGTCCTTAATCTAATTTAGGTAAGAACCATACATTGCTGAATTGTATCTCCAGTTTTAAACCCCACACTGAGTAAAATCAAACCTCATGCTCACATGGTTTTATGCTGCCATCTTGGAGCGCACTGTGTGGCAGGCATCTGACCGCTCTCAAAGTAATGCTTGTAATTGCCACCAAACAAACTGAAAGTGAAAATAGATATCATTACTTCCATCGAATTTATGTCATGCCTGTGAGACTTATGAACTGTGAACATTTGTGCTGGAGTCAATACTGCTGTGAATGTTTAATTGCAATTCAGGAGTCAAGGAGTAAATTGATCCCCTCTTTTGCGTGAGTGCAAATTGGGACATAAATCCATAGCCAGCGCTTGAGCTGTGTATTTCATTCCAGGATTTCCTCCACTGAAAATCCATTAGCCTTAGTCTTACATGCCTCATTTCAGTCCTGGCTACTGCGGAATAACTGCTGAACGGTTCTAGCGTCTCCCCTGTTTGATGAAATTAATATCTCCACATTAGTCTAGTAGATCGGTGTTGCTGTTAGCTTGGCTGAACAGCATGCGCTGTCTTGCCATGGAGAGAGGAATTGCAAATGCCAAGGAAGTCCTTGCTCATTATTTTTTACCCATGAGTCTCCACTCTCACAGCTGGACCGAGATAGGGGGCCTTAGAGACCCGATGTAATCAGTGCCTGTACAAAACTGAGCTCCGTCTCCTCTGACCGTATCATTCCGCACACCGATGCCCACTATCAAAGGAAATTCTTCTTATTTGGGGGGGGGCGCACAGAATCAAGATTGGCTTTATGAACAGAGATAGGAGCAGGAAAAGGGAGGACTGCCATCAAATCAGACAGTGCAGGGGAAACCTTCACTTTAAGCGTAGCCTTCTCTCTGTGTTGAACTCTAAAATATACAACCAGGTGGAAATCAGCCCCTTACTACACAAACAGCCATAAAAGCTGAATAATGCAGTCAACATAAGTGGTTCCTCCGCCCGAACACAATGGCTTTTATGTGCTTGAGTCATACCTTCACAGGACGCTAATCTTGCGTGCCATTGCATAGTGGACTAAAAAGCATCTGATATGCATTTTTTTGACTATGCTTCGCTCCCTGAGTAACGCGTGCTGATGTAGTCCACAGCATTTGTGTGGACACTACTGTATCTCTGGTGAGTGAAGGTGTGGCCATGTTAGTGGATGACCCAGTAAATGCTGTTTTAAGTAAATGGCATAATCTGTGTTGGTGATATTTTTTGGCACATATCAAGGTTTCTTTTCTCTCTTCTTAACAAAGTTTATTTTTTGATTAGGCTGCATGTTGACATTCATTTAGTTTATGGTTTTTTAAAATGTAATATAATTGCTCTCTAGACAGAGTACAGATCTACTTAAGCAAACAGATGATGCAGACAATGTGTTGAATAAATGTTCATTGGAATTGAGCAATTTTGTCTCATTTGTTTTTATTATTAAATAGTTGTATTTGAACAACAACATGATATCTGCATTATATATCAGCCATCATCATCATCACGGCTCTTTAAATACCAGCACTGGAAGTGGACATTGAAACTCCCTTACTGGTCCACCGTTGGTCCATATGACATTGCCACCAGTACTTTGGGCCTTAGGTGTTTCAGTCTGTACAGTCGGTATATGCACATGTATATGTTATATGTTCCTGATGCAGCTATGCATTATTATGGTATATATTTGTGAGAATTTTCAGAACGGGACGAGATATTGGAAAAAAAAACGCTGCTTCATGAGTGTTTTGGTACATCTGACTGTACTGCCCATGTACGCACCATCCTGTACAATATAATAAGTCCATAGAAGCTATTGTATTATTTTCCCATGTAGGGAATCTAGCAATGCAGTTGTGATGCACACAAATATACAGCCAAGTCAAATGTATTTATATAGTGCTTCATGTAGCTCTTTTTACAACATTTGTTACAAAGCAGCTTTACAAATGTCCGAGGCCGAGCCCCCAGTGAGCAAGACAAGGGCGACAGTGGCGAGGAAAAACTCCCTAGAGCACGAGGAAGAAACTTTGAGAGGAACCGAGGGACGTCCTCCTCTGGCAAATATAGAAATGAACAGCATAGCAATTTCTTCTTTCCAACCAAAGCCACGTTCCTGCATTGATTGTAAATGAGAGGAAGTAATGTATCTCCTCACCTTACCCACGTCGTCCTCCTAATATGTCTGCATGATACTGAGTTTATACACCCCAACTTTGATGTTCACGGTTTCCGAGTAGTCAAGTTTCAGCACAGTATACACACCCCATGCAGACACTCCACTGCTTGCTGCTACATTAATATAGCAGCGAATAGAATTTGATAAAGCATTTTTAGGCTGAGCGTAGCATATGCTGTGCTTTCACTTGCTTCTCAGATGTCCACGTTCACAGCCCACAGACAGCGGTCAAAACACTCTAGGAGCAAACTTCCATATTGATTAGGTGCAATTATTTGCATTGGCTTTAACAATAATGTTATTGTTGGCTTTAATCTTCTAAATAACCTTGAAGCTATCTTGAGCACCATGTAATGTATTATGAAATAATGCATTATATTTGCATTGCTATCATGCCAGAGTTATAATTATAATTCCAATTATTGAGGCTGTGGCAGTGTATTAACATGAAGGTATTTTCAGGGTTTAAAGAGCGACCTCTAAACCTTGCAAATGATTTAAAAATAATTCTGTTTATTAACTCAAACTAAAGCTTCGAACTGGTTGCTAAAAGTATTTACTAATGAAGGCATATTCTTAAAAAATGATAGTCTTCCCATTAAAAAATATTCCTTTTTAGTCTCCGCATCTTCTTTTCTTCACTTTTATTTTTTACTCTGGCCTTTTAAACTTGGGTGTTTATTAATCAAAACATTACACCTCCTTGCAGCGACCGGTAAGGCCCATGTCGGGCTCATTTATTTATTTTTCTTCGCGAGAACGCAGCTGACTGATGGGCCGACAAGACAGCCCTGATGAAAGATGTGAAAGATGAAAGATCTCCTAGCCAGATGCCTCTCTGGGAGACGTAAGTCATGACTGCTGCTCAAACTCCATATATATATATATATATATGTTTCCCACGTTTGGTAAATTACTTACTGTCCCATTTGGCCCTTGGCCGCGCTTCAGTAATTACCCTGCTAAAGGTGGTAAATTCTACTGTAGCATTATGGGTAGAAGCCTCTTCTGAAGAAGCTTTTTGCCATGGTCTGGCCAGAATATAACTAGAATACACACATACGTAAAAGTATACCCTGCATATTTTATTTAGGGTTTTAAATATACTGTTGCCATGCACTGTGTGTGTTAGCAGTCCTCCTACTCTAAATCCACAGGACCACGGAAGATTGGATACATTTGTGTGACAGACTACACACTATGCAGTGACATGTATACAATATCTGTCAACTCTTCCGTGCCTGATAACAGCCATATCCATGCAGCAGCCACTGACGTGTCAGTCAGTTTTATTGCTGTGCCGGTCTGTGAATTAATAATAAAATCAGAATGGATCTGAAGTAGTCATGTGGTCAGCACCTGTCCTGTGATGAATGGATGAAAGCTGATGAAATTCTGCATGGCAACAGGTAGGCCTAAAGTCTGCAAATGCACCAATGAGACCTGGTGTACCTAAAGAGGCGGCCAATGAGTTCCCCTGAAAGAAAGGCATTGACAGTAACCCGAGCAGTGAGTTTACACGTAACCTTGAACTTTACTACACAATTCAGAGTCTCCTGGAGTTGGATATTGGAGTTCATATCTAATGAAGATGAATTATAAGTGGTTAAAAGTCCACATTGCTTAAAAATAATGTTTGAGTGCAGATAGTGGCACCACGATCAGGCATTTAAAAAAAAAAAAAAAAAAAATCAACAAATCAAATTTAAGAATCTTTCTTTTCCCTTACATTAAGGAAAAGTGTTTGAATAAAACAGCCTGTAATTGGAAATGAACACGACTACATAATACATATGTGACCCTCTTTAATAACTCCACTAATCTCGGTGGGGAGTATACTATGTGCATCTAAAGCCAGGCTGGCCCACGTGTAGAAAATACTTAGAGACATGGTTTTGACTCGGATGGGCAAAAGGGTGAACAACCCCACGAAAAAAGGACAAGTGTGGACAGTCCTACAACTTGACCCTGTCCATGAAGGGCGAAATGCACGTCATTCACACTGCAGAAGCTGCCCCTATGAAGGAAGTACAGAGGAGAGTGTGTGATAGGGGGCCTGTAACCAGCCAGTGGGGAGGACATGATGAGCTCTAAGATGCTCTGTAAAAAGGGAAGAAACAATAAAAGCCAATGCCGATTGGCTGAGAGCCGCCCTCAGCTATCATAAAATAACCCCATAAAGTGCTGGCAAATATCACTAAACTGCCCATCAGAAAGCATATACCCAAAAGGAGAAGAAGTTAGAACACAAAGAATTAGATCCAATAAGCAATGGACACTCAACTGGGCTCAACAAGCATAGAAAAACTAACCAGAAAATGGGTTGATGAGCTTTGTACATGAATAAAGTATCTCTGCTAAAACACTCGGTTTTGATGAGCTGGAAACAGAGCGAACTATAAATGATGTAAACACGACACACCAACTGAAGGAATGTGTAATGAAACCAACTAAACCCACTGCTACTAAGCAAAAGCACACAAACCCAGTCTCAAATATCTGGGCAGTATGAAACTGATGTAAAAAAGTGAACTACAGCGTGGAGCACATACCTTCAGGCAGACGTGGCCAGCGGCAGACCCACGCCAGTGCCAAATACAACAGCTCAATGGCCTACATGCTGCTGTGTTTCTGTGCTGCCACTAATTGCTAAGTGCTAAGGCACCTGGAGAATAAGACGGGAGTACACGGCTGACAGCGTCCTTGCGTGATTCATAGCAAAACCAAAGTTCCACCGGTTACACATAGGTTTAATTATGCTAATTGTTATATAATGATACCAGGACTACTCATAGGGAGAAAACAGTTTCACTCATAACATAGCTTATGTTTTCTCACACATAACTCATTAAAGTGCTCATTGTTCATCATACTTACATTTTACCAAACTACTACAACTAGATCAGTTCAGTCATCAATTTGCAGATCTGTTCATCACTAAGACTTGAGCAATTTATAGAGTGGAAATGTCAGTTGCATATGAAAGCTTTTGTCTCACTCTGAATGTCTGATTCACAAGCATACATTACATTTTCGGTCAGTGCACCTGCATGTGTCTGAGAAGAATCATTCTGTATCTTAATACAAGTATTGCTATGCATAGTGCAAATTTTAACTCAGAAATTGCAATTCCTTTTCTGCTATTTCCTCTAAACACACACACACACAGAGACAGTACAGTTATATTTTATTACCCAGAGCAGATCAAATGACCACTTTAGGCTTTGAGATCACTGATTTACTTTGACCCATTCGGCCACCTGACCTGACCCCGAGGAAGTGAATCCTAAAAGTCGTCCATTCACCAAGGGTCATATGCATGACCCCTCTTAGGTCAGATGGGTCACTAAGGAGCAGTGTTCGCCCATTCAGATTATGTTCCTTCACAGTCTCGGTGTACTTTTCAGGGAGCTTTATCCTAGACATCTGTAGAGACAGACAAATGCACAAAGTACAGTGTGAATCACGTCAGTCATTTTTATTGTTTTAATTGGAGGTTGTATATTAAGAAGATTGATTATACATGATCACGATAAAAAGAATAAAAAATAATGCGCTGACCTCTTTGCAGACATCGTCAACAGTCATGTTTAGCACTGTTCTAGGAAACAGAGAGTTGAAGGCGTTTTTCCATGTGCATTTCAGTCTGTTTCTTCCTCTGATCCTGGCCAACTCATTCTGAATGGAATAGTCAAGATTAACTGTATGTGATTTCAGCTGAACCATCTCCCCAACTGTGAATTTGAAGTCCTTTTTGAGGAATTGCTCAAACATCTCAGGATCGTCATCTCTTTCTAGGAACATCTCCACCTCATCTGCAATTACATGGAGCTCCACCCTGTGAACATTGTACACGTCCCAAAGAGTCCTGCTGGGATCAAGACCAAGTGGTATTTCAGAATGACTATCATGAACCTCCAGAGTCTGTTGCTCATCTTCCACACACTGAAGTATCCAGCTTAATCGACAGGGCCAGCGGTCCGCCAGCACAACCCAGGCGGCGACTCTTTCAGGTGGAGGAAGCTCAATCTTAAAAGCCTCCATGACTACAATGGCCACCCTGATGGAGCTGATCACCCTTCTCATGGACACAGTATTTTCTGAGATGTAGCTGGGAAGCTTACTCGGGTTATTCAAGGATATGCAGTTCAGTGCAGATTGGATTAACTTTTCTACTTCATCCTCATTTAATATGTAAGTTTTGTTTACATAAGTTTCAGGCTTGCTTTGTTTTGTGATCAGGGGAGTGGCTTGACCTTCTGTACTCAGGCTACTGTTTGTCAAAGTGTCATTTTCTATGTTTGTCTTAGAATCACATAAATAATTAACCTCATGTCCCTTGGAACTAACGAGAATTTCAGACTGACCTCGTACAATTTTTTGGAAGACGTTGCACTTTGATACAGAACACAGAGGTGGAATGGTGAAGGGTAGTGTAATTATGTGCGCCAACAGGGCATAAGCTCTGTCCCTTGCACTGATGCAGCCTTTCACCTGGTCTACTTTTTGGGTAAGCACTTCTGGGTCCACCGCAACTAGGGAAATGAAAGGACTTTCCTCATCAGACAGAAGAATGTTGATTGCATCCAAAACACCAACGATTTTCTCTGGCATGCAGCGGTCCAAATTGGTGATCTCTAGTACCACGTTTATCTTGCGCCTCTCAAACACCTCCATGAAGTGAATAAAGCACGACAGCAGCCTCACTTCTTTTCGAACCTCGTGCATTAAACCAAGCTGTTCGCTGACCTTCTTGTTGTCCAGGCCTCTCCTGATGTTGATGTCCTGGTTGAAGATCAGGTTCTTGCCCAGCATGAAGGTGAACCTCGCAGCAGTCGCCACTGGGACCCCCAGGGCTGCGATAGCGAGACCCTCGAGCACGCCGTAGCCATCGCTCTCCTTAGCACCTTCCTCTGCCCCCTCATCCTGTTTTTGGGGAAACCCAAGAATAATAAGGGGGACCAGAATGAAAACTGAACCGACGAAAACCATCAGCACAAAGGACCAAAGAGGAATGCAGCAAACTCTTTTAGGCCTCCAGTCCCGGATCCCGTCTTCTATCGTCTTTCTCTTAGCATCCTCTTCCGGGTCATGTTGAGCCACGCGGAAGAGGCTGAGCTGCAGCTTTCCGAAGGTGTCCTGAAGAGCCTTGCACACCTGTATCACCAGGCCAGCCCAGAGCATGTCGCTGCCCGCAAAGTGCCAAGCGCTGAACCTCACAAACACGTAGCGGACGTCTTCTCTGCTCTGGTTGTCTTCTGTCCACACAGGTCGAAAGAAGAGGAGACGGATGATTAGTGAAAACAGGTTTCCAGCGCAGGCTCGCTCTAGATGACCCTTTGCTCTTCCTGCCGGCCCGTTGCGTCTGTGCACTTTTCTCTTTGCCTCATTGTTCATATGACCTTGGATGAGAAATAAACAAAAAACAAAAACAAAAAAACAACCAAACAGATGAATGCAGCAGAAAAGATAAATCTATCTAATCATTGTAACCTCCACTACATTCAGATTTTGGCCTATACAAAAAATCAACAAACAAACAAACAAATGTGTTGATATATTTTTGTATGCTGAATCCAGAATCCAGCATTTCTCTATCACCTGTATTGTTTTGTTCCACCATACTCGCACATCGTTTGGTACAGTCTGAATATACACATCTCTGTGCTCACAGGTACACGTACTCTCACAGGTATACGTACTCTCAATGCAGCTCAGGACCATCCTGATCCTACTGTGACAGGACGAATACAATCCCACAGTCAGAGGTGAGTGGACTTTTCTGAGAGTCTTCGATAAGGCGTAGGCATAAACACTGTCTGAGTAGAGAGCTGTTAATTAAAGGAGGTGCAAATATTCACAATGTGTTTAAAAGTTATTAACAAGCTTTTTCATAGTTATTTGTGAACCTTTACAATACTTACAGCAGTGTGACATCCACTGATCTATGATGTAGAACTGGTTTGCTAATGACAATAAGCTGGAAGCCACAGTGCTTCCATGTTGGTATGCAGTGGGTTTTATTTTTTATTTGGATGAAAATGAGAAGATAGAGCTGCCATTGAGTTTATAACTGACAGTAGCCAGCTAGCAAAAAAAAGGATGTAAATTCTCAAACTAATTAAATAGCCTGATTGAGACTTAAAAAAACACTTTCTGAACTTTCCAAAGTTCACCCTTATGCACTGGTTGGAGCTATTTTAGCCCATTTCTCGATACAGAGCTTCAGTTTGTGACGTGGAGGCTGAGCAGGATGCAGGGCTATTGGGTTCAAACATCAACCCCCACAGACTGAAACACACGATTATATACGCGCATGCTAACGATACACAAGGAGGGCATGGTCATACAGACGAACACACACACACGCACTCACACACACACGCACACTCTCACACACACACACACACACACACACACACGGAGACGTTTGGGGGGGAGGGGCCATACCGTGACAGTTCATGTATTTTTGGGGAACTCTTGCTTGAACAGTCTGCTTTAGAGTAGTGTATCATGATAACCAAAAACGATATTATAAAATATATCATTTCTTCAGTTTAAGCCACTTTGTTAATTATCTGTTTCACAACACTGTCACACTGCATAACTCAGCGTCTTTTAAGTTACAGATAACAGACAGATACCCTGACAATCTTATGTAGAATTTCCTGGTTTCTCTTGGAATTCATTCATCCCTTAATGACTGCGAGACACACAGCCCTGAAGTCGAAAAGTTGTGACACACTGAGACTTTAGCGTTCATATGTACTGCTTTATGTAGAAAATACTTGGGCATAGCACAACATACTAAACACAGAGCGCACAAGCTGGATAGAAAACACCACAGAAAGCACAATATGAAATGGCAGTTGATTTGAAATCCAGAAGCCAGTGTAATAAAAATAAGATACATGACAATTAGTCTGAAGGTTTGAATTTGAAGATTTTGAATTAGGTGTGTGGATGTTTGCCTGTGTGTAGATTCCCTGCCATTATATACTCTGAGAGTACGGTTAAGGTTTTTATTCTGGAAGGAGACATTCGGAGCCGGATGGTAGCTGTCACTGAAGAACCCATTAGTCCTTCCAGGGACTCTGTGGTGAACTGAGACAGGTATAATGTTTAGGATAACAAGAGCACACTTTAGAGGCAGAGGTGCCCAGTGCTGGGATTTCAGATACCCTTTTCAGTCTCATTATGTGTGACGAGATTTCTTCAGACGTCCTCTAAAATCTTTTGTTAAGGGCATATTGCACTTAAATAGAAATCTGTTGTGCAAAACTGGTCTCTGGCCAAAAAAAAAAAAAAACATTTTTTTTTTTTTTTTTTTTTTTTATCTTATAAAAATCACTCAAACGATTTCACAAATTTCTTCTCAGAACTGTATTAAACTCTAAAAAGCCACAAGATACTCCAGCTGTAGGCGTCATATTACTGCTGCATACCTGAACATTCACAGAGACGTGACACTAAGCCTGCTACACTGGAAAAGCTTAAAAATCACAGCCTACTTTATGAAACAGCGCAACGTACTTTTCAAAAGACGTTTTTTTCTCAACTGTCCTGAGGAGAAAAGTCTTCACATAATGCAAGCACAATAAAGATATGTAATTAACATAATGGCTATAACTGGTTCCAGATAATTGAAAGGTGCCATAGGGCACAGACTGAGCAGGAGAGTCAGAGAGCATAAGTAGTTCTATTATTTTCCTCAAATGGTGGTCTGAGATTGATAATTAAAAGGATCCTCTACATCAGTCTAGCTTTTCATTTGTTCTGCTTCCTTGCTTTTTTTAAAAAATGTTTAGTACCTTTTGCTGCCATTATCAGTTGTGCGCCTCCCTCCAGTCATAAACAAAACATAACCACGATCGCTCCTCCAGCTATCCTGAAAATGAGAAAATGTGATGGTGAGATTTGTTATGAAGACAACGCTTGCAGCGGCTTTGTTTTGATGTCCATGGTTACGGGTTGTTATTAATGAGGTTATGCGCGAATGCCCCCGTTTGTATGTCTACCGTTACCTAGCAGTAAGGACATAGTATTAAGAAGCAATGCATTTATTTCCCACAAATCAGGTTGAGCTGCTGTATCAATTTGGTCTGAGATTGCAAGAAATGTAATGTACACTGCTGAAAAAGGCACAAGCACTCTAAACCGGATCCCAGAGATAACAGACGCCCTGTTGACTCTTAATGGTTCTACAGGGAATGTTGTTCAAATTTTCTTTTTCATTGGAAAATACGATAACGAAAAGTACGTCTTACCGTCCACAAGCAGATTTAGAAGCTGTGTTTACGGCAGTTTAGTGGGCATTGTCTGATCATGCGCTGATGCTTTCTGAAGAAAAGAGTTTTTTAGAGAGACTTTTATATGGCAAGCGAACAAACTGAAACAGGGAGCTGGTCGACGTGTAGGAGTGGAACGACGACAGCAACTTGGACTTTGGGCTTGTTGTAAATCTTAACTGTGGGTGCAGTACCAATGTAAACACGGGCGTAATTGGTTCCTACATGGTCAAAGCCCTGAGAACATAACCAATGACATAAGCGCTTCAAGAAGTAATGAGTGCTGGAGTTCGAAAAGGAGTGTAGCTCTGCGTAATGGAACAAAGAGGTTTATTACCTATGTCTTATGTACAGGAACAATCATTTAGTACTGAGGTTGCAGGTCAGCAAAGCTGATTCTGTTAGCCATCTCTGCTGTGGTGAAACTCACCAGGCTTGTACATTATCTGTGTAGTTTTCCAACACTGATCACCATTCATTACTCACCTGTGACCATGAAGTTCTCATTAGGTGCTGATGCATCTGCATTATTATTATTATGATGATTTCCGTTTCTGTGGCGCCTTTCTCAGACTCCTACGGGTTGTTCACATGCCTGAATGCACGGTGTTTTGTATGCGTTGTGTTGTGCCTTTTCTATCCTGCACAGCACATACATACGCTCACAGATTTCCACTGTTGTAAAGGCATGAAGAACATAAAACGTGAAGGTGAAGAGAAAATTGGATTTGAAGACCAGCACCTTGGAGGTTGACGGACAGCTTATTGGCCAGTAAACGCTGCAGTCATTCTGTACATCAGACCCAATTCATTTACAAAACTATGTGGTATAGTGGATACCTAATTATCTCATATATGCTGTGGGATGTGATAATAATGGCATTTATATTACAAACTGGGATTAAATATCACATTTTTTTTTTCTTTTGTTGTTGATTCTCCTTATGCATCAGGAATTCGTGCAAGAAAGGATTTTGTATTGATTTTGTTGTATTGTTTATTGGTGCTCGGGGGTTTCACATTGCATTTCTCATACTTCTCTCTTTTTCAGTTTTGTAGATTCAGTCTTTATAGTGGCAAAACCAAAAACATTGTGTGAAAAGTTGCAAGTGTGTTGATGTTTTGTAGTCCAGGTTACCTGTGAGATTACCCACATCACACTGTGAAGGATGTGAAGGACCGGCCCAATCCCAAAGATGAACTCGTGAAATACTGACTACTGGAATGTCATCATTCTCACTGTAAGTGTTTAAATGTTAGCAACATTAGAGCCTTCTCTCCACAGCTGATAAATATGCTTTAATTATTGTTTGAACAACACTTTTTCATCTTGAGGAAATGGGTCAGATTCTTTCAGAAACTGGAGCTAATTTTGAGATATACATTTCAATAAATAGATTTCCTGTTTCTGTGATAAATGAAGTTTGATAAATGTTCCCCATTGGATTACTCAGATTAGAGAGACGATCGACTCAGTCTGCTCTACTTACTGCTCTGGAAGACAAATAGTAGGTGGATGTAGTGGACTGTGGCGATTGTGTGGTGCTTGTATGTGTTTTGTTAAGTGTTTAAAAATTGCTGGTTTTAGTGCACCATGAGGACAAAAGAATATATAATTAAAATTTTAAAAGTTAGAAAAACAAGTGATACCAATTTATCTTTTACCGTTTTTAAACTGTTTGCAATACCAGCCAAAGTCATGCACGATGACCTGAGTAGGAAATGAGGTGTGGTTCATTTAAGGCTTTTATGTATTGGAAATCCTCTTTTACAACCTTGAAACTTTAATCATTAGTTTATCACACTTCAAATCTCTCTGAAATTAGCCCATCCATCATATGTGGCATTCTGAGAGCTAACATATAGTTTTCTTTAGTGAAGTGCCATTGAATGCCTCAAAATTA
Source organism: Electrophorus electricus (assembly GCF_041902795.1). Classification (NCBI taxonomy): domain Eukaryota; kingdom Metazoa; phylum Chordata; class Actinopteri; order Gymnotiformes; family Gymnotidae; genus Electrophorus; species Electrophorus electricus. The sequence continues at coordinate 724,954 of NC_137522.1, forward strand.
GAATTTAAAGACTCAATATTAAAGCAGTGTCTTGAATTCTGTCTCATGGCTTGCAGTTATGGCCTGACAGGAGATTAACAGAAAGAGTATGAGTAAAGGGTTTCTATGTAATTTGTTTTTTCTACCTCTATATATTTTTTTACCTCTCTCTCTCTCTCTCTTTATATGTATATAACCGTTTTATCGTTACAGTAAATGTTTAAATCATTCATATGGGATTCTATAGTGCTGAGAATGCATATTGCTTCTTTTTCTCTATGTTTTCTCACATCATTGCTGCCATAGCATTAATACAACGTCCGTTAGCATTAAAGTGCCACTGGAAATGTGTCCTTCATTCTGATGGTCCAAAGTGTTTTACAAAATGATCAGCAAGTCTTTTCAGTTTTTTTTAAATACAGCTGATTACATATTTTGCTTGAGATGCAATAGCTAGCTCCGTCAGTAATGAGTGAGGAAGAATGGGTGATAGCAGTTGACCCTTTCGAGCCAGTTATAATGGTGGCTGAGTTAATACATTTACATGTCTCACATGCAGCATGGTTGCGCGCCTCAGTAGCAGTTATTTTGAACTGATTTCGCTCTTGACGAGCGTGTCTATGATGTGTTAGTCTCGTCTGTAAGAGAGAAGTGGGGGCTCCCTAACGAGAGATGAAGTCGCTGCATGATCCTAGAGTTTTTTTTTTATCCACGGTTTCATTTGTAGGACTGATAAGTGAGCGTCAGAGGAATATTTATTTTAACAGCAGATTATAGGTCAGTGCGTATGTTCTCTCAAAACGTACATTATGAGTAAAGGCATCACCTGTGATTTCCTTATAAAATATACAGATGTGAAAATATTCCGAATTCCATAATTTTATGGAGGAATTCTTGGCATTGGTAGTTGTGAGTAAGTGACTGAGTTTTTATGAGGAATTGTGTTGCAAAGAAATAAAAGTAAGAGTATGTAGGGTTCTAACAGATGGAATTTAAATTCTAAGAATGTTCGGACTTCTAAATACGTTACATCTAAATACGTTATCTAGGAGGCGCTACACTCCAGATTTCAGAGCTGGGTGGAGTTTAGAAAGGGAAGAAGTCAACTGTTGGAGCTCTTCAGTGCCAAAACTTTCATCAGTATGTCTCAAAAGTATCATGGCTACACATTCAGTATATTGTTCAAAGAGGTTTGCATAGGATGGCACCATTTTGGCACCAACACGCTTAGCTGTGAGTAGTACTTGGAGTCAAAATTGAGTTAACACATACATACATACATGCATGCATATATATATATACATACATACATACATATATACATACATACATGCATATATACATACATGCATATATACATACATGCATACATACATACATACATATATACATACATACATGCATATATACATACATACATACATATATACATACATACATATATACATACATGCATACATGCATGCATACATACATACATACATACATACATACATACATACACACACACACACACACACACACATATATATACATACAAACACACTATATGGCCAGAAGTGTATGGACACCCTTCCTAATTATTGAGTTCAGGTGTTTCATCACACTTATAGCTATCAAGTTTATAAAATCAAGAACATAGTTATGCCATCTCCATAGACAAACACTGGCGGTAGTATGGGTCTCACTGGTCAGTGTGTTTGATCTTGGCATTGTCATGGGAAGCCACCTGTGCCGCAGATCTGTCTTTTGAACATCTGCCATGTTAGACGTGTCCACCTGTGCTAATGTTGTGAGATGGAAGCGATAGACCGTGGGAACCCACAGCGTGGGGCTGTCGAATACTGAAGTTTGTAACAACTGTCTTCTTTTGCATAACTCACAGCAGAGTTCCACGCTGAGATTCGTTGGCTGGAGAACTGTGCATGAGGAGCGTGCTCGGATGGGTTTCCATGGCGAAGTACTTCACAAAAGCCTCAGTTTATGTGCCGTGCCGAGCGTCAGCGAGAGTGGAGTAAATCACTGGATTCTCCATACATATTCTCTGTAATGAATTACTCAATCTCTTGCAGTATGATGGACAATTCTGGGTTTGGTAGATGCCAGGAGAATGCTACCCACTGGAACACAGTACATTTGCAGAAGACGAGATGATGGTCTAGAGCTGTTTCAGGGTTTGGTCCCTCAGTCTCAGTGATATGAAATGTACAGCATAAAGACATTTTGGACACTTCTGTGCATCCTACTTTGTGTAACATCTTGGAGGACACCCTTCCTTGTTCAAGCATGACTGAGTCCCTGTGCATAAGGTATCGTACATAAAAACAGTGTTTGAGGAGTTTTGGTGTAGAGGAACTCCAGTGGCCTGCACAGAGCCCTGACTTCGTAACCAGTAAACGCTTCTGGGATGAATGCTCTTTTGAGTGAATGGGCACACTCCAAAAATCTTACAGAAAGCCTTTCCTGAAGAGTGGAGGCTGTTATGTCTTCAAAGGGGTGGTCGACTGGCCCAGCAAGCTCCTGTAGGTGCGATGGTTAGGTGTCCACGTGATTTTGGCCATGTAGAGAGTGTGAGTGTGAGTATGTTTATATATACGCACAAATACCGAGGTGATGTTGCCCCCTGTTGCAGATAAAACACTACTGCAGTGCAAAATTGGATTATTTCCAAGCCTGTGTGTTGGAGGTTAAACCACCACTGAGCAATGCTGCCCTCTTTTGTCCTGCTAATGCTATCAAAAACTAAAATCTTAAGCCCTTTTACTGTACGGAAGTGTGTGTGTGTGTGTGTCCATACACACACACACACACACACACACACACACACTCAGGATCAATTGTCATCACTCATTCATGCATTACTGCAGGAGTTGTCTAGTGTATTATGTTCAAGAGAAGTAATCAGCTTTATATTGGAGAAACCTAGATATTGGTTTGCTGATCGCTGTGTTGAACACCTTTAGACCATCAGAATTAAGGATTTATCATTACCAGTGTCAAGACGTTTAATTCTAATAGACTCTGCATTAATGACATATCTGTTTGCATTGCCAGTTGTTGCTATGGCAGAAATGAAATGAGGAAACTCAAAGAAAATGAACTCATCTACTCTCCTGGAACTTTAGAGCTCTGTGCGTTGAAGGCTATGATTTAAACATCTACTTTTCCATATATAAACTGGTTCTTCCTCCTAATTCATAGGCACTTTGCTTGCATAGCTGATGAAGGACATGTTTATTTGGAAATTGTATACTTCACTCCAATTTTGAATATCTATATCTATCTATGTGTCAGTCTATCTGTCTGTCCCTCTAAATTGTAGTTTGAAGTTTTGAAGTCACTGCTCTACCTTCTATCATGAGAAAATATTTTTGTGATGTAATTTACATTTTGATATTGTTACATTCAGACAGATTCAGACAGAATCTTTTTTGTTATCGTCTTGTTTAGACAATCTCAACTGTCCTTTTTAATGATCCAGCATTTCCACAATCATGAGCCTTATGTTTATTCATGAGCACAGATTCACATTCCGAATATTAACATCACAAATATTCAATAATGTAACACTCTTCCCTGTTTTGGGTTCTTGTTCGCTTTACTTTAATGTCCTACATGAATAACTGTCCATATAATCACATGCAAACTCTTTAACCTATTAATGGATTATGTGCAGTTCATAAGTGTTGCAGCTTGTATTTTGTATAGCGCTTTTTACAGCAGATGTTGTCGTAAAGCTATAGCATTGCAGCTGTAATATAACCTTGAGGTTTCAGAGAAGACAGTTATGCAATGAAAATTCATGCACGATGGTTATTGAGTTGACCCGTAAGGAACCTGTCACTGTTTGGCCCTGACTAAACTGTGTAGTTGCCCCAGTAATATGCTCCTATACGGCAGTGTGCCATGCGCCCACTGAGTGTGGAGGCATTTGGCTGGATGTGGACAGTTAGGATTCTTCTGCACACTTCTCGGTTCATCCTGCGTGCCCTCGGCACTCACATCATCAGCTGCCCTCCGGCCACCTCGCGCGCTCCGGTCTCGCCGTCTCGCAGATGAGGCGCTGCGCTTTGAATAATGAACAGGTGGTTTCTTTTCAGCCGCCCACTCCTCACTCCATCCCAGGAATGGCTTCCCTTTACATCCCTGGACCCCTTTTCGTTTTAGCTAACTGGAAAACCTGACTGCTCTGGGGCTTTCTGACCTGGCAACGCGTCGGTGAACTCACGCTGGTTTACTCTTTATTCGACACACGTATGAGTATGTCCTGGAGGGTGATCTCCATCAGTTTTTTTCATGACTATACTTGCCAGTGTCACTACAAAGAAAAGTCATCGTTGGTACCCTACAGGGCAGTATCATATATGAACGTTGTGATTGAACATTTGTGAGGCCTTCTACTGCACAGAGACAACCTACTGAGGATCAGCAACAAATGTGCATCAGATAATATCATTATCATGGTTGGTATTAGCATTTTACTTCGTTTTCTGAGTTCTCAGAAATATTATCAATTAGGCTTTTGTTGGGATTGCAATTAAAAACGGGGTGGGGGGGTGGGGGTTAACAGCTTGGCATGGAGTTGATTGCATTAGCATAAGAAACACTGTTGTGAGAAGTAAGCAGGCTAGCACAGCTTAACGATGACAGGGGGCAGCGGGCTTCAGACCGCGCGCCGTGGGGTGAACGATGGCTGCGTATGCGCGCTACGTGTCCGTCCATGTAGGCTGACTTCATTCTCCCAGTAGGAAGGGAGAGCAGGATGCAGATGACTTGTAATGGGGGTCTGTGGATCGTTTTGTAACGTGTGTCACATAGCGATTAAAAACGTCCTTTTTTAAATGTCATTTTTCCTTTAAACCATTAAAGCCAATCGAGGGGACGTGTGGCCCGTGCGAGCACTTTTCTGTGAGGTTGAGGAAAACGAGCAGAAAATCTTCAGTGTTGAACCAGCACACAGTGTTTAACTCTTGCAGTGGGACTCTGTGTGCAGCAGGACACTGCAGGTGTTCATTCAACAATATTTTTATTGTAATATTAGTATTATAGTAAATCATAGCACAAGGGGTTTATCAAGGCATCTATAGATATTAGATGCCAAATGGCACGTTGATCAGCCAGGTGCTCACATACACTCTCACACGTGTGACCAGGATGTAGGTGGAGATAATGAACAGAGTAACAGGAGGCCAGGTGAGGTGTGCGCATGCCGGCTGAACACCCAGGTACACCCCCGCAGCCCAATAAGCTAAAACTCTACGAGCGACAGGAGAACGACCGGCGAAGTGGAGTGGCGTGAGCAGAAGCTAAAGTTAATATAAGCTCTCTGATAGCACATTAATTGTAGCCTCGTTTAAACAAAGCGGCAAATTATTGGCTTGGAGTCTTTTTGAAGGCTTTCCATTGTGCATAGAGACTTCACTTTTAATGTGCAAAAACAAGCTTAACGGACTTACAAAAACAGACGTTATCGGTTCAAAGGCTCTTATTCTTTTATAAAAATAAGACTATGTGCGAATGCGCAGGACACCTGTAATATTAGACCAAAGCAATCCAACTAAATGTGTTTAATTAACACATTTTCCAAGAGAGGCAGCACAGTGTATAATGGGAGTTGCCGGGCTAATTATACTGGCCATAAAATAGTCGAGAAGGGTTCCAAAGAGGCCATGCACCATAACAGGGGCGAAGCAGACAAACGAAACCAAGCAGTCCGTAATGTAAATGTCCATGTACAGGGCTGTTACGGTAGGAGTAACGTCTCATCAGACTGGGCGGCCTTATCTGAGAACAAAGCCCAGTCGCTGTCATCGTTAAGCCTGACATACGCACACGGAGATCTCAGACAGTTCCAGGCACAGACGGATGAACCAAGATATTGACGCTTGCTAGTTGGTTATGGTAACTAGGCTGCTCGCCGGGGCAGGTGAAGGCCCTGCTTACGGCGTGTCTGCAGCGCCTGTTCAGTGACTTCGGTAACCGAAAGGGTGCATGGGAGGAGATGGACTAATTAGTGAATGGATGGGAAATAGAAGCAAAGATAAAAATGCGTACTTTGGACTTTATCTTCTGTGCAGGCATGCTGGGTGCTGGAAGAGAGATGCTGAATCAGTTCAGAGTCGGTAGGAGCACAAGCATGCTGTCCTCTTCCTCCGCCGGCAGAGGCACATGGTTGAATTTGAGAACATACAGTGAGTGTGATGGCAAACTTCCTGTTCTTTGAAGGAAATGCATAACGGGGATGATTTACTGCGAGAGTGAGTCTTCCTGCAGAAACCGTTATTGGCCTTAACTGCAAACGTTCACTTTACGTTTGCGGCATTTAGCAGACGCTCTTATCCAGAGCGACTTACAAAAGTGCTTTGTCATTTACTCATAGAATATATCCAAGTACAGTACAGTAGGTTAGAATTAAACATACCAATGAACTAGAATACTGTCAAATACAGGGATAAATGCTAATACCTAGAAGTGCAAAATACATAAGCTCTATCTTAAACAATGATAAGTGATATAAACAATAAGTGCTAGAGTTTGTTAAAAAACATAAACAGTGCCCCACAATAAGTACTAAATTAGTCAGTCAATAAGGGAGCAGTGTCAAACAAACTCCAAGTTTGCCTTGATCTTAGATCAAACCGTAACTTTTTGTGGAGTAAACGTGGATGTTCTGACTCTAGATTGGTACTGCCATGTAATAAAGGAGCAGAGATAGTACAACCACAGAGAAATGGGTGAGTCAAATTAATGCCTTAGAACATGTTACAAACAAATACAAAAAGACTTTAAAACATTTAGTGTGAATTGATAGTGAACTAGTGGGTAGGAAACATCGAACTTAGTGCCCTGTGTCAACAAACTACATTCAATAAACTGTCTCTTTCTTTCTAAGATGAATGCTATCTGATGATGGCCTGTTATCAGCTCGACTGGGCAGCATATACAGGAGAAACACGAAGCGTATCAGAACCAGTTAAGAAGATAGTTGTGGTCTTTGGAAGATTCCGAGCTGCACTTGGTTCCTTTTTAGTGTGGTTTTACTTGGGTGTGAAATGTAGCTATTAGCAGTCTTTTGATAAGGAGGAGAAAATAAGTAAGCGCACTTGTGCAGCAAAGATCCAACTTTAATTACTTTCACCTATATGATTAAGATCATATGAAGTGTTCTGTGTCTCACAGTGGCTCTGATTAATCCACCCGATTGTGCAGTGACTTTAATTAACAAGAAGATCACTAAAGTGAAGCGCAGAAAGGGGGGATTTAGAAGGACAGAGGGAAACAGAGATGTGCGTGGATTTGATAAAAGTTTCGTTTCTTTAGACTGACAGAATGCTCTTGGCGCGTTTTGTTTTTTTGTTTTTTTTCTCTTTCGGTCGGACGTTGTGTCTAAGAAACTGAACCCATTTCAGGTGAGGACGGAGATGTGAATTCTGCTCTATTATATATAATTCTGATTATTCTTTTGCTCTGTACAGGTTACCCGAGGCTCTGCAGCGTGGTGAAAGGCTTGGGCCCCTGAGAAACACAACCCTCTCTGAGAGGTGGCAGTGTTATTCAGGCACTGCTTT
>NC_137522.1:737500-742500 GCF_041902795.1 Electrophorus electricus
AATCCATGTGTGAAAATGATATCTCATGCTCCCTGAACCACTCTTTCACAATTTGAGCCCAATGAATCCTGGCATTGTCAACTTGGAATATGCCCGTGCCATCAGGGAAGAAAAAGTCCATTGATGGAATAACCTGGTCATTCAGTATATTCAGGTAGTCAGCTGACCTCATTCTTTGGGCCCATAACGCTGCTGAACCGAGACCTGACCAACTGCAGCAACTCCAGATCATAGCACTGCCCCCACAGGCTTGTACGGTAGGCACTAGGCATGATGGGTGCATCACTTCAGCCGCCTCTTTTCTTACCCTGATGCACCCATCACTCTGGAACAGGGTAAATCTGGACTCATCAGACCACATGACCTTCTTCCATTGCTCCAGAGTCCAATCTTTATGCTCCCTAGCAAATTGAAGCTGTTTTTGCCGGTTAGCCTCGCTGACGAGTGGTTTTCTTAAGGCTACACAGCTGTTTAGTCCCAATCCCTTGAGTTCCCTTCACACTGTGCATGTGGAAATGCTCTTACTTTCACTATTAAACAAATCTGAGTTCTACTGTTGTTTTTCTACGATTTGATTTCTCCACACGGTTAAGTGATCGTTGATCACAATCATTCAAGATTTTTTCCCAACCACATTCCTTCCTCTAAGATGATGTTTCTCCACTGTCCTTCCACTGTTTAATAATGCGTTGGACAGTTCTTAACCCGATTTGAGTAGTTCCAGCAATCTCCTTAGATGTTTTCTCTGCTTGATGCATGGCAATTTGACACTTCTAAAACACATCTTTTCCACGACCACAGGATGTGTCTTTCGACATGGTTGTTTAACAAATGAGAAGCTACTCACTGCATCAGTTAGGGTTAAATAACTTGTTGCCAGCTGAAACATAATCACCCATGCAGTAATTATCCAATGGGAGGCTCTTACCTATTTGCTTAGTTGAATCCAGGTGGTGACCTTTTTTTTTTTGCCGTGTGTGTGTGTGTGTGTGTGTGTGTGTGTGTGTGTGTGTGTGTGTGTGTGTATGTATATATATATATATATATGTATATGTATATGTATGTATGTATGTGTGCTAGACAAAATGCAATGGTGTCCACACACACACACACACACACACACACACAGTAGGACACAATCATTAACTTCTTTTAAGGCACTAAAAAAAAGAATGCGTTGCCTTGACAGTAAATCAGCTGTCAGTCCCATTTCCACTATGCCAAAACCAGGCTCTGCGTGTCTTCATGAGCCTCTAACATACTATTACTCACCCATAATCTGTCGCTGCTCCGTCAGCCCTCGGCCGTGCTAAGCAAGAGGCCGTGGCTAGCACAGGGCTGTTTTTTAAACCTGTGATCGATTGCCCGTAAACACACGTGGCAGGTCTGAGTTATGGTTGGAAAACATCCAGTAAATTGTTTTAGATGGCTTATTACAACAGTGTAACTGGACTAGCACATTAAATTATTTGTGGACTTGTAAATCAGCAGGGTTCCTGAACGCAGCCCATTAAACAGGCCGTTATCAAACCGCCCACTTTAGCCACAGTGCGATACCACGGGTGAGGACTTTTTCTTCCTCGCCTTCCGTTTTAATCTTTGATTATTGTCATCAAATATGATTGTGGTTCTACTAACTCCAGCCAAAATCCCGAGAAGCAAGTTAATATGCCTGCCATTTTCACAAATCTCATTTCAGCTGTTTGATTGTAAAGAACTCTCTGTCTTCAGGAGTATAAACAGATTGTGTGAAAATCTAGTTTGCGCTGAGATTTGGCCCCTGTCATAATCACAAGCATCTAGCTTAACTGTGTTGACTGCGATTACACACATCTTAATGGTAACAGTTGGGGGAAAAAAAGGGGAAAATATTATTTGGAAATTCACTTTCTGAACTACCGCTAGCAACTGTGTTCATGTATTTCAGTGACAGTATTTACACTAGAGAGCAAGTGATCAGAAAAGGATCTGAAATGAACCAGAGGGTTGACAAATGCTCTCCACGAGCTGCACCTTCTGACAGAGTCAATGTTGCTTTGTTTTCTGAATCTCTGTAATCTGGTTTGAAGACAGTGTCAGAGGGAAGCTTTGGTGAAACCACTAGACAGAAATGCCTCTTACCTCAAAGCTTGTTTGTAAACAAGTTATTTGGTTTCTTAAAAGGTGGCCAACCAGGTGTGGTTGAACTGGTTAGTGAACGGACACGTCCAGGATCAGATTTGGATTAGATGGCCATAATTGTAGGCGTCTGCTTAAATGCACATTGTGAGCTCTGAATGTTACCATGATGACCGCTGTTGCGTTTCTGCTGTCCTGAGAGGGTTGCTGTCCCCGTCCACGTTATGGAGCTGGAGACGCTGATGTCAGTAATCTGAAAATGTAAAGGTTTTGCAGGTCCTGCCTAGTTTTTTTTATTTTTGTGTATAAAGGAATTGAAAACTTTCACACATTTCCAAATAATGAGGTATGAATGTTGCTGGCAGCTCCTGAGGAATCCCAAGGGAAGTCTTTAGGATTATATGCATTCATCACTGTTACTTTGGAAATGTCCAAACACTCAATTTCTTCCTCGGCCATTTTTGGAAAATCTATTTTGTTTTCGTCATTTTTCCTAATTAAATAATGGTCAGTTCTCAATAGTCATACCTTTCTTTGGTGATCATAAATCTCTCTCTCTCCTTTTTGTCTGGTGTACGGAGGCCTGTCATTCTTCTATAGCATGCTTCTCTTAAATATTTCCTTGCCCAAGAGTACAGCAAACAGAAGATTGTCTTCTGCTATCCTGGAGAAGTGTGTCTAATTGTGTCTTTGGGGATGTTTCCTGGCCAAGGACATTGAGAATACATGATTCACTCTTTTTTTAACAATTGACTTTGCATTATATTTTAACTCTTTAAAAGAGAACAGCATTGTGATATTACAGTCTTCCTCCATCATGAATGAATGAAAATATTAGATATTATATTTGTTTACTAAATTATATGATTACTAGTCACTATTATTAACTACCTTATCTATTATTCCAGTCTTATAGAGTTAACCACAGTATGTTACAATTTTTATTACAGTTTATACAACCTGTTTTTAGTTTTATATTACTGTTACTGCCTTACCCACTGCAACTGCTCAGACATCTGTGATAATATTCCTGTTAACTTTTATAGTGTGCAGCTTCATGTTTTCTCAACGCAACAAAGATATTTAATTTTTTCCATAAATACAGAAATGCGAAAATCGGCTCTTCTGCCTGAGAGCACACACTCGCCTGTCTGCTAAGGTATCAGGGACCGATGCCAGTTCTTTCCAGACCAACGGCAACCTGCCGTGCTGACTCAACCTGGCTTTGTGCGTCCCTGCCTCAATAGCCTGTCTGACCTCAATAGCCCGTCTGACCTTCAGACGGCTTCATTTTTGGGCGTCTTTGCAGTCACTCGAGCAGAATGAATTGGACTGCGTTTGCGTACGCACGCGGGTGTGTGTGTTTGTGTGTTTCACTTCCCTTCACCTGCTCCGTCCCACGACACGGCTCGTGAAGCAAGAAAAGAGCATCAAGAGTGGCTCTGCTTCAGAAACACACGACAGCGTGGGCCCTTTGGGGCCTCCCAGGGGCCACGTGGAGGTGAAACCGCGGAGCGGGGACGGGGCCGGAGGGGAGGAGCAGGGTGAGACTCCGGGGCCGAAACGAGGCTGAGGCAGGAAGGAGAGACGCCGCAGAGACGGCGAGGAGCCGAGCGCACGTCTGTGAGGAACCGGAGCTGTGAAAAAGAAAACAAACAAAAAAAAGAGACAGAGGAAAGTCTGACTCTGGAGGAGAGAGAGAGAATGAGAATGAGAGAGTGTGTGACTGGAATACACGAACACCATCTCGATATTACAACAAAGCACAGTGTGCCGTGTACTGAGAAATCAATCATGTCCAGGAGGTGAGGTTCAGGTGTGCTCGCCGTATGCCGCGATCGCCTGATCCAGTCCCACTGCACACAGGCTCCAACGATTTGATAATTAGTATGAAAACACACGCTTCCCATTAGGCTGTGAAAGCCTGGCACAAACAAGCCGGCAAGGTGAGCGCCTGTCTGATGGACCATGCAGAAACCGTCCGCACACGTTACATGTTCTCCAGGGCCAGCCGCGGATTTAAATCCAATTCCCACTCATTTGTGGCCCAAAAAAAATTCGAATTTTTACGAGGGTAGACGTGAAAAGACATGAGCAAGAAATGATGTCACAGATACTTAGGGGGCGATGGGGCAGTCCTCCGCATGCAGACAACAGATCAGGACAGGAGGCAAGCACACATGGACAGGAAGACGGGGACAGAAGAGGAGTAAGGCGACGAGTGACGAAGGGTAGATGTAGACAACGCATTTAGAACGGAGGGGCACAGTGTTGTGAAAGACCGTTAGTTTGAATATATAAAATAGTGAAATACATATAATGGGATATAAAGAATGACAACAACTTGTAAAATGACAAATAGTTCGTGTCCTGTTGAAGGTTCTTCTGTGGGAGTACTGTATTAAAAAACAGAGAGGGAGAGAGAGAGAAAGAGAGAGAGAGCCGTTACGCAGGGTGGAGTCCTCACTAAAGCGCTCCAGTGTGTGTGTGTGAGGCGGCCCGTGGATGTTCAGGCACTGTGAGCGAGGAGAGGAGAGGAAGAATAGCAGGTATCAGTCAGCTCATCATATCAGTGATATGTACACACACACACACACACATCCCCCTGCAACGCTCAAATGCAGAACAGAAAGACGTATCTTCAGAGATACGGAGGACGGTAATAAAGTGAATCCCTGATTTGATGTCCCCTGAACAGGACGCACAAACAAACACACGCACGTGAAACCACACACACGCACAAATAATCTGTGTTACCTGACACATGGGCCCTCCCACTTGGCTTCTTCTTTATCTCCTGTTCTGCTATTCAGTGGAAACAGAGCGCCAGTCTCCGAGGTTAGTGCTTGTTTTATAGGATCTCTGCACAGTGCTTGGATCTG
>NC_137522.1:750000-757500 GCF_041902795.1 Electrophorus electricus
ACTGAAGTGCATTGAACAAGTTAAAAGAAGAGTGTGACTCTGTGTGTTTGAGGAGAGGAAGAGTGTAACTGTGTGAGTGAGTGTGTGAGGAGAAGAGGAGTGTATGTGTGTGTGAGGAGAGGAGTGTGTGAGTGTGTGTGAGGCGCTCTGTTGTTCTACCTCACATCGTTGTTGATTCACGGCCTTTCACCAGAAGGGACACGTGCTGCTTTAAATGGTCCCTCTAGACTGGACTGGACTGAAGCGTGTGGTCTTGTCTCCTAGTACAGCCATCCTGCCACAGCGCCAAGGTTAAGGACCGCCGGGTCATGTGGGTCGTCCTGCTTTGCGTCTCTCTGCTTGACCACAGGGGGGCAGTTGATGACTCACCCTGGAGTTCCGCGTTCTGCGATCGCTGACCTGGCAGCCGTAAATATTTAAATAGCATGAAGGATCCGCCAGTCAGGTAGGGGAAGAGACACAGAACAGGCAGAGTGCTGTGTAGTTAGCAGAGGAAGAGGTGTGTACTGTCATATGTCATCCTGCCTTTATCTGTTAAAATAAGCAACAGGCAGTCCAGGGACCTGAGCTGTCGGGCGCACATCAACATGAGCAGCACCAAGAGGGACAGAACAGTGGCTGAAGGAGAGTGGAGGCATGGGTGTAGGAGAAGGCGTGGGTGTAGTAAATGGCACGCGTTTAAGATGGCACTGGTGTGGGAGTTGGCACAGATGTAAATGGCACAGGTGTAGTAAATGGCACGGGTTTAAGATGGCACAGGTTTAAGATGGCACAGGTTTAAGATGGCACGGGTGTAGTAAATGGCACAGGTTTAAGATGGCACAGGTTTAAGATGGCACAGGTTTAAGATGGCACGGGTGTAGTAAATGGCACAGGTTTAAGATGGCACGGGTGTAGTAAATAGCACAGGTTTAAGATGGCACGGGTTTAAGATGGCACAGGTTTAAGATGGCACAGGTTTAAGATGGCACGGGTGTAGTAAATAGCACAGGTTTAAGATGGCACGGGTGTAGTAAATGGCACAGGTTTAAGATGGCACAGGTTTAAGATGGCACGGGTGTAGTAAATGGCACAGGTTTAAGATGGCACAGGTTTAAGATGGCACAGGTTTAAGATGGCATGGGTGTAGTAAATGGCACAGGTTTAAGATGGCATGGGTGTAGTAAATGGCATGGGTTTAAGATGGCACAGGTTTAAGATGGCACGGGTATAGTAAATGGCACGGGTTTAAGATGGCACAGGTTTAAGATGGCACGGGTTTAAGATGGCACAGGTTTAAGATGGCACGGGTATAGTAAATGGCACAGGTTTAAGATGGCACAGGTTTAAGATGGCACGGGTGTAGTAAATGGCACAGGTTTAAGATGGCACAGGTTTAAGATGGCACAGGTTTAAGATGGCATGGGTGTAGTAAATGGCACAGGTTTAAGATGGCACGGGTTTAAGATGGCATGGGTGTAGTAAATGGCATGGGTTTAAGATGGCACAGGTTTAAGATGGTACAGGTTTAAGATGGCATGGGTGTAGTAAATGGCACAGGTTTAAGATGGCACGGGTTTAAGATGGCATGGGTGTAGTAAATGGCACAGGTTTAAGATGGCACAGGTTTAAGATGGCACAGGTGTAGTAAATGACACAGGTTTAAGATGGCACAGGTTTAAGATGGCACAGGTTTAAGATGGTACAGGTTTAAGATGGCATGGGTGTAGTAAATGGCACAGGTTTAAGATGGCATAGGTTTAAGATGGTACAGGTTTAAGATGGCATGGGTGTAGTAAATGGCACAGGTTTAGGATGGCATAGGTTTAAGATGGCATGGGTTTAAGATGGCACAGGTTTAAGATGGCACAGGTTTAAGATGGCATGGGTATAGTAAATGGCACGGGTTTAAGATGGCACAGGTTTAAGATGGCACGGGTTTAAGATGGCATGGGTGTAGTAAATGGCACAGGTTTAAGATGGCACGGGTGTAGTAAATGGCACAGGTTTAAGATGGCACAGGTTTAAGATGGCACAGGTTTAAGATGGCACGGGTATAGTAAATGGCACAGGTTTAAGATGGCACAGGTTTAAGATGGCACAGGTTTAAGATGGCACGGGTGTAGTAAATGGCACAGGTTTAAGATGGCACAGGTTTAAGATGGCACGGGTGTAGTAAATGGCACAGGTTTAAGATGGCACGGGTGTAGTAAATGGCACAGGTTTAAGATGGCACGGGTGTAGGAGACAGCATGGTACTAATACGTGCACTGGCACAGGAGCGGGCCGCAAACGTGTCCTTTTTAAACTTTAATGTTATTGTTCCATGAAATGATGCAGGTCGTTTTTGAAGTTTGTGGAGGACATTATTCAGCCTTCGCAGAAGCTACCCAGCCTTGAGACTCTGCTGACAGGCGTTATTCCCCCTACGTCTGTTATCTCCAAGGTGTCATTTCTTTTTCTGAGCCAGAGCTTTGAAGCAGGACGAAATATTCACAAGGCTGATTTTTGAACAGTCCTGGCAGCTCTGTTGTTCCTGTTCATGTCATATGTATTTGTGTTGTGTGTTTTTCTGTGTGTGTGTGTACAACGTACAGTTTCCTCTCCCTGAAAGTACAGTTTCCTCTCCCTGCGAGTGCCTCGCAGAGGCAGTGGTTTATTTAGCTGTAATTGCCTAATTCTGCGCCTCTCGTGCCGAGACAGACACTTCTCTCTGCACTGTGCCCCACCTCACCCCGCCAACGCCCACGGATGTAAGGCTGTCAGCCCTAAACAGTCCCCACAGTGACAGATCACTTAGCCTCTATCTGTTGGAGATGGACTCTGTGAGAGCAAACACCCAGTGAAGCACTGCGCTACCCTCCCTGGGCCCCGGAGAGCCTCCGTATGTGTTGGTGTGGAATGTTTCCCAGATTATGGGGAGAATTACCTCAGGAGCTGCTGAGGGCTGAATCCGGATGCTCTTCTCTCGCTTTCTGTCTCTCATTACTGTCTGTGCGGGTATGCTAACTCCAAACAAAGTGAAGTACCTGTGTGCTTCTGCCCTTTTGCATACTGTGTGTGTGTGTGTGTGTGTGTGTGTGTGTGTGTGTGTGTGAGAGAGTGTGAGTGTGTGTGAGTGTGTGTGTGTGTGTGTGTGTGTGTGCGTGCGTGCGTGCGTGCCTGGAAGCGCATGGAAATGACTGGGCTGTGCTGTACTGTATGTTTGCACCTGGGAGACGAAGGTGACGCCTGAAGATCAAGTGTGTTTTCATGTGCACTTTCGGCTGTTCGGCGCCGTGTTCTGAGGGGAGAATGTTCCCTGCATGCCCGCGTTGGCGGCGTCTCCGACATGGCCTCAAGCACCCAGACTGAACGGCAACGCTGTTGCACTTGGATCACATGTTTATTCAACAAATCCAGGGGCAAAACTTGACAAAGAAAACGCGCACACGCGCACACTCGTACGGACACACAAAGAGCATGCTACACACACACACACACACACACACACACACGAGACAAGAGGTGTGTTAGAATATGGGGGGGGGGGGGGGGGAGAGAGAGAGAGAGAGAGAGAGAGAGAGAGAGAGAGAGAGAGAGAGAGAGAGAGAGAGAGAGAGAGAGAGAGAGAGAGAGAGAGAGAGAGAGAGAGATTTCTCGCCGATTTGTCTCCAGAGAGCAGCACCTGCACTCTTTACCCACTTACTGGGGTGTTTTTATCTTGTTGGAGTTTTCATCGCGTTTTTTCCTTTCTTTCTTTTTCGGCAGACTCCAGCCCCAGCGTCGACGTCGACTGTGCAGCTGGTGCCATAGCAACGCTAGCTCGCGTAACGGAAGGGAAAACAAGTGCGAGAACTGGAGTGGCATTAGTCATCCCTGAGCTGCCAGTCAACAGCGCACGCAGGGCGCTCTGATTAAGGCGTGCCCCTCGCCCCGCCCGCCACGGGCCCATCTGACAAACACGGATGGAGCGCGCGTCCCAGAACCCCAGCCGCAGTCGGGAGCGATCACGGCGACCGGGGCGCGCGCAGGAGCGCGTCCTTTACAGCTGTCTGGGTTTCGTGGGCCAGAGCGCGTGGAGAACGCCCTCTCCCTCTTCTCGCGGGGTGGTTCTTTAAACCATTCATTAGTTGGATCTTCATCATCACCTCCCGGCAGACAGAAAAGAAAGAAAGTTATTTGTTGAACCAGCGGCTGACGTGTGATTTCTGACATCCTGCCCGATGTTTCCTCACTCGTCATATGTTTGGGCTTTTCCATTTAAGCCACTCAGATCCGTGTGTAAGTCACTCATTTGTATGGTGTGTGTAATGGCTGTGTTTCTGCTTGTCGAGTGTGTGTGTGTATGTGAGTGTGTGTGTGTGTGTGTGTGTGTGTGTGTGTGTGTGTGTGTGTGTGATTCTCTCATTTGTACGGTGTGCGTGATGGCTGTGTTTCTGCTTGTCGTGTGTATGTGTGTGTGTGTGTGTGTGTGTGATTCTCTCATTTGTACGGTGTGCGTGATGGCTATGTTTCTGCTTGTCATGTGTGTATGCGTGTGTGTGTGATTCTCTCATTTGTACGGTGTGCGTGATGGCTATGTTTCTGCTTGTCATGTGTGTATGCGTGTGTGTGTGATTCTCTCATTTGTACGGTGTGCGTGATCTGTGCACACAGGAGTGTGCCACACGCACACACTTCTATCCCCTCTAATGTGTACGATCAGTCTTCTCTACGACAGGCTTGTCACCGCCGCGGAAACCTGGAGGCAATTGGGTGGGATTTCTCTTGCCGCCCAATGAGTGACGGCATCACAGAGCACGCTCGCTGGTCTCAGCCAATCCCTGCTGAGCGCCGACTTTCAGTAGAGACATTTGACTCAAATGCATCCAAAGGGATCACTTTGGTTGCAGGGATATATGTTATTGGTGTGTGTGTGTGTTTAATGGAATTCTTTGCACCTCGGTTGCGTGATAGTGGCAGAGTTGATGTGCGGTGTTCTGACATGCCTCACACAGCAGGGCTTTTATGTGTGTGTGTTCTGAGTGTACCCCTGCCAACACTGCTCACCCCGTGAGTGTTCTTTCACATTCCGCACATCTGAGACTGACGAAGCTTCCCGGGTGACATTTGTTCAGTTTATTCAATGTGAATTTATGCAGGGCAGCGATAATAATGATAATGATACATTTCACATTTGCCCATTTTAATTGAGAGAATAAAGATGGGAGCACATTCAAGAACACTGACATACGTGTGTGTGTGTGTGTGTGTGTGTGTGTGTGTGTGTGTGTGTGTATTTATGGGAACACATTGCCTGCCAAACTGATGGGGTGATATTCACAATAAATTAGCAATTGTAATCTTGTGCATTTGGAGAACAAGCTGTTGCTCTCACTTGGTTTCTTCTTGCACACTTACCCCCTTCCTTTACACACCTCTCTCTCTCTCTCTCTCTCTCTCTCTCTCTCTCTCTCTCTCCCTCCCTCTCTCTCTCTCTCTCTCTCTCTCTCTCTCTCTCTCTCTCTCTCTCTCTCTCTCTCTTCCCTCCCTCTCTCTCACTCATTGTCATTTTGTTTGTCTTGGTGTGGCTACCTGTCACTATATGAAATTAAATTATAATAATCTGGGCCCAACCCTATTGTGTACACTTACACACACACACACACACACACACACACAAACATACACACAAACACAAACACGGACACACACACAGACACACACACATGCACATGGACACACCAGTGTTTTTATCTTCGAACCTCCTGCGTCTGTCTCATACATGTATGATATGTGTGAATTAAAGTAAAGAACCTCTGATTGCATTAAATTAAGTGAATTAAATTATTCTTATACTTCTATAAAGTTAAAATAAGAAATTTTGAGTGTCCACTTAAATAATCAGCATATTTACTGCTATCAAACATAGGATCTATTTTTAAAATTACATGAACTTGGCGCTTCTTCAAATAAACTCTGTACATATCACATTAAGGCTTACTGAGTATTATATTTAATGTTTCAGGCTTCATTCTGCCTGCAGTACCTCCTGATAAGGGTACTTTCATAATTTTGCTTCTGGAGATTGTGCTAATAACTGCCCTGAAATGAATCTGCATAAAAACAGACAGTTTCTTCATCACTGCAGCTTGTTTGAAGAGTCTATTTCATTAAAACATTTTTTTATTAGCCTTATTTTTTGAACCCTTCATGCAGTAATGAAGTGATGGATCTGAATGTTCCAGCACCGCATATCACAGAAATGATCTGGGACACTGAGCCAGGGTCATAAAACCCCACAGTACCCGTGCTACACCCGCGCAGCGTGCCCATTCACAAAGTGATCAGTGTGATCAAGTGGTGATAATTAGTGTACCCGGTGTCAACTGACCACTGCGGTAAATTTACCTGTGCCACAGGTGAGATCCAATCCAAATCCACATGTAAATCAAATCAAAATTGATGTATATAACGCTTTTTACAATACATGTTGTCACTAAGCAGCTTTACAAATGTCCGAGTCCATGCCCCAAGGGCGACTGTGGTGAGGAGAAACTTCCCAGAGCATGAGGAAGAAACTTTGAGAGGAACCGAGACTCAAAGGGGGCCCGTCCTCCTCTGGGTGACAACGGTCCCAACAATAACAATTTTAGGAGAAAATTAAATAACAAATGAAAAAATAAACAGTTAACGTCTAGTCCAACTTTCTAGAGCTCCTAGCTTTGTCCCGATGGCGTGCGTGTCTGAGACCCATCCCAGAAGAGAACGTCCATTAAGGGCAACGGAGGGTAGTTGTCTGGGGTGGAGGTGTGGTGGGCTACAGCAGGGGGCGTCAGGGGGAGGTGGGAGTAGCCATCTGTTTATAGTTTCTTCTTCTGAAACACCTGAATTTGCATTTCTTATAGTATAACGTCGTAGCATTCTGAGATCCCGTTCAAATAGGCCTGTGACTCCTCTGTGTCCACATGTTTGCCAACATGCTCACTCCAGACAGGCAAAACGTGTCTTTGGAGTACATTTCTCAATTATCTAAATGGTTTGCTCATGACTTGTGTGAACAGTTTCAGAACAGATCCTTCAAACCACAGCAACTCCTTGCCTGGGCAAGAGCTGTATTGCATTATGAATTGCTAACATCATATGCAAAAGAACACACCATACAATAGCATCACATATCATGCAAACGTAAAATATCCTAGAAATCCTCATTTATGAATGATGTTACATGTCACTGCTGTTCACTGTTGCCATCACTTTATGTCTGGCAAATAGATTTAATCATTTGACCCATTGAGAATAAGATGGGTGTAATTAAAATCGAAGAGGATGTTGGGATGACCCCTGGATGACCCCAGGATGAACCCTGGATGGGGGTCATCCTTGGCCTGGCTCCCAAACGTCTGGTCCTCCACAGAGCTACTAGCAGAACGCTGTCTGCACATCCTGTGCTTGTTTGGCTGTCCACAGACCCATCTGCCTGTCTCTAAAGAGTGACAGAAGATTTTGTTTCAGCTACCCAACACAAACATGTCTGAACGTTAGTCACATGGGAACAAA